>NW_027365683.1:0-98657 GCF_046119375.1 Phyllobates terribilis | reverse complement strand
AGCTTTTTCCTGTTAATCCTAGCATGATAAAGAAGATTCAAAGAGAGTGAGATGCCAGCTCCTTTCATTCAGTCAGTAGCTTCAAACATTTCTGGTATATGAAAAACATGTTTTTCAATGGCAAAAATCAATGAATATTGTAAATGCACAAACAGTAATATCTCCACATTGCAAGGTGCAATTCTGAAATTTTTTGCTTTTTCCTGCTAATCCTAGCATGATAAAGAAGATTCAAAGAGAGTGAGATGCCAGCTCCTTTCATTCAGTCAGTAGCTTCAAACATTTCTGGTATATGAAAAACATGTTTTTCAATGGCAAAAATCAATGAATATTGTAAATGCACAAACAGTAATATCTCCACATTGCACGGTGCAATTCTGAAATTTTTAGCTTTTTCCTGTTAATCCTAGCATGATAAAGAAGATTCAAAGAGAGTGAGATGCCAGCTCCTTTCATTCAGTCAGTAGCTTCAAACATTTCTGGTATATGAAAAACATGTTTTTCAATGGCAAAAATCAATGAATATTGTAAATGCACAAACAGTAATATCTCCACATTGCACGGTGCAATTCTGAAATTTTTACCTTTTTCCTGTTAATCCTAGCATGATAAAGAAGATTCAAAGAGAGTGAGATGCCAGCTCCTTTCATTCAGTCAGTAGCTTCAAACATTTCTGGTATATGAAAAACATGTTTTTCAATGGCAAAAATCAATGAATATTGTAAATGCGCAAACAGTAATATCTCCACATTGCAAGGTGCAATTCTGAAATTTTTTGCTTTTTCCTGTTAATCCTAGCATGATAAAGAAGATTCAAAGAGAGTGAGATGCCAGCTCCTTTCATTCAGTCAGTAGCTTCAAACATTTCTGGTATATGAAAAACATGTTTTTCAATGGCAAAAATCAATGAATATTGTAAATGCACAAACAGTAATATCTCCACATTGCAAGGTGCAATTCTGAAATTTTTTGCTTTTTCCTGCTAATCCTAGCATGATAAAGAAGATTCAAAGAGAGTGAGATGCCAGCTCCCTTGTCATTCAGTCGTAGCTTCAAACATTTCTGGTATATGAAAAACGTTTTTCAATGGCAAAAATCAATGAATATTGTAAATGCACAAACAGTAATATCTCCACATTGCAAGGTGCAATTCTGAAATTTTTTGCTTTTTCCTGCTAATCCTAGCATGATAAAGAAGATTCAAAGAGAGTGAGATGCCAGCTCCTTTCATTCAGTCAGTAGCTTCAAACATTTCTGGTATATGAAAAACATGTTTTTCAATGGCAAAAATCAATGAATATTGTAAATGCACAAACAGTAATATCTCCACATTGCACGGTGCAATTCTGAAATTTTTAGCTTTTTCCTGTTAATCCTAGCATGATAAAGAAGATTCAAAGAGAGTGAGATGCCAGCTCCTTTCATTCAGTCAGTAGCTTCAAACATTTCTGGTATATGAAAAACGTTTTTCAATGGCAAAAATCAATGAATATTGTAAATGCACAAACAGTAATATCTCCACATTGCAAGGTGCAATTCTGAAATTTTTTGCTTTTTCCTGTTAATCCTAGCATGATAAAGAAGATTCAAAGAGAGTGAGATGCCAGCTCCTTTCATTCAGTCAGTAGCTTCAAACATTTCTGGTATATGAAAAACATGTTTTTCAATGGCAAAAATCAATGAATATTGTAAATGCACAAACAGTAATATTTCCGCATTGCAAGGTGCAATTCTGAAATTTTTTGCTTTTTCCTGCTAATCCTAGCATGATAAAGAAGATTCAAAGAGAGTGAGATGCCAGCTCCTTTCATTCAGTCAGTAGCTTCAAACATTTCTGGTATATGAAAAACATGTTTTTCAATGGCAAAAATCAATGAATATTGTAAATGCACAAACAGTAATATCTCCACATTGCACGGTGCAATTCTGAAATTTTTAGCTTTTTCCTGTTAATCCTAGCATGATAAAGAAGATTCAAAGAGAGTGAGATGCCAGCTCCTTTCATTCAGTCAGTAGCTTCAAACATTTCTGGTATATGAAAAACATGTTTTTCAATGGCAAAAATCAATGAATATTGTAAATGCACAAACAGTAATATCTCCACATTGCAAGGTGCAATTCTGAAATTTTTTGCTTTTTCCTGCTAATCCTAGCATGATAAAGAAGATTCAAAGAGAGTGAGATGCCAGCTCCTTTCATTCAGTCAGTAGCTTCAAACATTTCTGGTATATGAAAAACATGTTTTTCAATGGCAAAAATCAATGAATATTGTAAATGCACAAACAGTAATATCTCCACATTGCAAGGTGCAATTCTGAAATTTTTTGCTTTTTCCTGTTAATCCTAGCATGATAAAGAAGATTCAAAGAGAGTGAGATGCCAGCTCCTTTCATTCAGTCAGTAGCTTCAAACATTTCTGGTATATGAAAAACATGTTTTTCAATGGCAAAAATCAATGAATATTGTAAATGCACAAACAGTAATATCTCCACATTGCACGGTGCAATTCTGAAATTTTTAGCTTTTTCTGTTAATCCTAGCATGATAAAGAAGATTCAAAGAGAGTGAGATGCCAGCTCCTTTCATTCAGTCAGTAGCTTCAAACATTTCTGGTATATGAAAAACGTTTTTCAATGGCAAAAATCAATGAATATTGTAAATGCACAAACAGTAATATCTCCACATTGCAAGGTGCAATTCTGAAATTTTTTGCTTTTTCCTGTTAATCCTAGCATGATAAAGAAGATTCAAAGAGAGTGAGATGCCAGCTCCTTTCATTCAGTCAGTAGCTTCAAACATTTCTGGTATATGAAAAACATGTTTTTCAATGGCAAAAATCAATGAATATTGTAAATGCACAAACAGTAATATTTCCGCATTGCAAGGTGCAATTCTGAAATTTTTTGCTTTTTCCTGCTAATCCTAGCATGATAAAGAAGATTCAAAGAGAGTGAGATGCCAGCTCCTTTCATTCAGTCAGTAGCTTCAAACATTTCTGGTATATGAAAAACATGTTTTTCAATGGCAAAAATCAATGAATATTGTAAATGCACAAACAGTAATATCTCCACATTGCACGGTGCAATTCTGAAATTTTTAGCTTTTTCCTGTTAATCCTAGCATGATAAAGAAGATTCAAAGAGAGTGAGATGCCAGCTCCTTTCATTCAGTCAGTAGCTTCAAACATTTCTGGTATATGAAAAACATGTTTTTCAATGGCAAAAATCAATGAATATTGTAAATGCACAAACAGTAATATCTCCACATTGCAAGGTGCAATTCTGAAATTTTTTGCTTTTTCCTGCTAATCCTAGCATGATAAAGAAGATTCAAAGAGAGTGAGATGCCAGCTCCTTTCATTCAGTCAGTAGCTTCAAACATTTCTGGTATATGAAAAACATGTTTTTCAATGGCAAAAATCAATGAATATTGTAAATGCACAAACAGTAATATCTCCACATTGCAAGGTGCAATTCTGAAATTTTTTGCTTTTTCCTGTTAATCCTAGCATGATAAAGAAGATTCAAAGAGAGTGAGATGCCAGCTCCTTTCATTCAGTCAGTAGCTTCAAACATTTCTGGTATATGAAAAACATGTTTTTCAATGGCAAAAATCAATGAATATTGTAAATGCACAAACAGTAATATCTCCACATTGCACGGTGCAATTCTGAAATTTTTAGCTTTTTCCTGTTAATCCTAGCATGATAAAGAAGATTCAAAGAGAGTGAGATGCCAGCTCCTTTCATTCAGTCAGTAGCTTCAAACATTTCTGGTATATGAAAAACATGTTTTTCAATGGCAAAAATCAATGAATATTGTAAATGCACAAACAGTAATATCTCCACATTGCAAGGTGCAATTCTGAAATTTTTTGCTTTTTCCTGTTAATCCTAGCATGATAAAGAAGATTCAAAGAGAGTGAGATGCCAGCTCCTTTCATTCAGTCAGTAGCTTCAAACATTTCTGGTATATGAAAAACATGTTTTTCAATGGCAAAAATCAATGAATATTGTAAATGCACAAACAGTAATATCTCCGCATTGCAAGGTGCAATTCTGAAATTTTTTGCTTTTTCCTGCTAATCCTAGCATGATAAAGAAGATTCAAAGAGAGTGAGATGCCAGCTCCTTTCATTCAGTCAGTAGCTTCAAACATTTCTGGTATATGAAAAACATGTTTTTCAATGGCAAAAATCAATGAATATTGTAAATGCACAAACAGTAATATCTCCACATTGCACGGTGCAATTCTGAAATTTTTAGCTTTTTCCTGTTAATCCTAGCATGATAAAGAAGATTCAAAGAGAGTGAGATGCCAGCTCCTTTCATTCAGTCAGTAGCTTCAAACATTTCTGGTATATGAAAAACATGTTTTTCAATGGCAAAAATCAATGAATATTGTAAATGCACAAACAGTAATATCTCCACATTGCAAGGTGCAATTCTGAAATTTTTTGCTTTTTCCTGCTAATCCTAGCATGATAAAGAAGATTCAAAGAGAGTGAGATGCCAGCTCCTTTCATTCAGTCAGTAGCTTCAAACATTTCTGGTATATGAAAAACATGTTTTTCAATGGCAAAAATCAATGAATATTGTAAATGCACAAACAGTAATATCTCCACATTGCAAGGTGCAATTCTGAAATTTTTTGCTTTTTCCTGTTAATCCTAGCATGATAAAGAAGATTCAAAGAGAGTGAGATGCCAGCTCCTTTCATTCAGTCAGTAGCTTCAAACATTTCTGGTATATGAAAAACGTTTTTCAATGGCAAAAATCAATGAATATTGTAAATGCACAAACAGTAATATCTCCACATTGCAAGGTGCAATTCTGAAATTTTTTGCTTTTTCCTGCTAATCCTAGCATGATAAAGAAGATTCAAAGAGAGTGAGATGCCAGCTCCTTTCATTCAGTCAGTAGCTTCAAACATTTCTGGTATATGAAAAACGTTTTTCAATGGCAAAAATCAATGAATATTGTAAATGCACAAACAGTAATATCTCCACATTGCAAGGTGCAATTCTGAAATTTTTTGCTTTTTCCTGTTAATCCTAGCATGATAAAGAAGATTCAAAGAGAGTGAGATGCCAGCTCCTTTCATTCAGTCAGTAGCTTCAAACATTTCTGGTATATGAAAAACATGTTTTTCAATGGCAAAAATCAATGAATATTGTAAATGCACAAACAGTAATATCTCCGCATTGCAAGGTGCAATTCTGAAATTTTTTGCTTTTTCCTGCTAATCCTAGCATGATAAAGAAGATTCAAAGAGAGTGAGATGCCAGCTCCTTTCATTCAGTCAGTAGCTTCAAACATTTCTGGTATATGAAAAACATGTTTTTCAATGGCAAAAATCAATGAATATTGTAAATGCACAAACAGTAATATCTCCACATTGCACGGTGCAATTCTGAAATTTTTAGCTTTTTCCTGTTAATCCTAGCATGATAAAGAAGATTCAAAGAGAGTGAGATGCCAGCTCCTTTCATTCAGTCAGTAGCTTCAAACATTTCTGGTATATGAAAAACGTTTTTCAATGGCAAAAATCAATGAATATTGTAAATGCACAAACAGTAATATCTCCACATTGCAAGGTGCAATTCTGAAATTTTTTGCTTTTTCCTGCTAATCCTAGCATGATAAAGAAGATTCAAAGAGAGTGAGATGCCAGCTCCTTTCATTCAGTCAGTAGCTTCAAACATTTCTGGTATATGAAAAACGTTTTTCAATGGCAAAAATCAATGAATATTGTAAATGCACAAACAGTAATATCTCCACATTGCACGGTGCAATTCTGAAATTTTTTGCTTTTTCCTGTTAATCCTAGCATGATAAAGAAGATTCAAAGAGAGTGAGATGCCAGCTCCTTTCATTCAGTCAGTAGCTTCAAACATTTCTGGTATATGAAAAACATGTTTTTCAATGGCAAAAATCAATGAATATTGTAAATGCACAAACAGTAATATCTCCACATTGCACGGTGCAATTCTGAAATTTTTAGCTTTTTCCTGTTAATCCTAGCATGATAAAGAAGATTCAAAGAGAGTGAGATGCCAGCTCCTTTCATTCAGTCAGTAGCTTCAAACATTTCTGGTATATGAAAAACATGTTTTTCAATGGCAAAAATCAATGAATATTGTAAATGCACAAACAGTAATATCTCCACATTGCAAGGTGCAATTCTGAAATTTTTTGCTTTTTCCTGCTAATCCTAGCATGATAAAGAAGATTCAAAGAGAGTGAGATGCCAGCTCCTTTCATTCAGTCAGTAGCTTCAAACATTTCTGGTATATGAAAAACGTTTTTCAATGGCAAAAATCAATGAATATTGTAAATGCACAAACAGTAATATCTCCACATTGCACGGTGCAATTCTGAAATTTTTAGCTTTTTCCTGTTAATCCTAGCATGATAAAGAAGATTCAAAGAGAGTGAGATGCCAGCTCCTTTCATTGTCAGTAGCTTCAAACATTTCTGGTATATGAAAAACATGTTTTTCAATGGCAAAAATCAATGAATATTGTAAATGCACAAACAGTAATATCTCCACATTGCAAGGTGCAATTCTGAAATTTTTTGCTTTTTCCTGTTAATCCTAGCATGATAAAGAAGATTCAAAGAGAGTGAGATGCCAGCTCCTTTCATTCAGTCAGTAGCTTCAAACATTTCTGGTATATGAAAAACATGTTTTTCAATGGCAAAAATCAATGAATATTGTAAATGCACAAACAGTAATATCTCCACATTGCAAGGTGCAATTCTGAAATTTTTTGCTTTTTCCTGCTAATCCTAGCATGATAAAGAAGATTCAAAGAGAGTGAGATGCCAGCTCCTTTCATTCAGTCAGTAGCTTCAAACATTTCTGGTATATGAAAAACATGTTTTTCAATGGCAAAAATCAATGAATATTGTAAATGCACAAACAGTAATATCTCCACATTGCAAGGTGCAATTCTGAAATTTTTTGCTTTTTCCTGTTAATCCTAGCATGATAAAGAAGATTCAAAGAGAGTGAGATGCCAGCTCCTTTCATTCAGTCAGTAGCTTCAAACATTTCTGGTATATGAAAAACATGTTTTTCAATGGCAAAAATCAATGAATATTGTAAATGCACAAACAGTAATATCTCCACATTGCAAGGTGCAATTCTGAAATTTTTTGCTTTTTCCTGCTAATCCTAGCATGATAAAGAAGATTCAAAGAGAGTGAGATGCCAGCTCCTTTCATTCAGTCAGTAGCTTCAAACATTTCTGGTATATGAAAAACGTTTTTCAATGGCAAAAATCAATGAATATTGTAAATGCACAAACAGTAATATCTCCACATTGCACGGTGCAATTCTGAAATTTTTAGCTTTTTCCTGTTAATCCTAGCATGATAAAGAAGATTCAAAGAGAGTGAGATGCCAGCTCCTTTCATTCAGTCAGTAGCTTCAAACATTTCTGGTATATGAAAAACATGTTTTTCAATGGCAAAAATCAATGAATATTGTAAATGCACAAACAGTAATATCTCCACATTGCACGGTGCAATTCTGAAATTTTTAGCTTTTTCCTGTTAATCCTAGCATGATAAAGAAGATTCAAAGAGAGTGAGATGCCAGCTCCTTTCATTCAGTCAGTAGCTTCAAACATTTCTGGTATATGAAAAACGTTTTTCAATGGCAAAAATCAATGAATATTGTAAATGCACAAACAGTAATATCTCCACATTGCACGGTGCAATTCTGAAATTTTTAGCTTTTTCCTGTTAATCCTAGCATGATAAAGAAGATTCAAAGAGAGTGAGATGCCAGCTCCTTTCATTCAGTCAGTAGCTTCAAACATTTCTGGTATATGAAAAACATGTTTTTCAATGGCAAAAATCAATGAATATTGTAAATGCACAAACAGTAATATCTCCACATTGCAAGGTGCAATTCTGAAATTTTTTGCTTTTTCCTGCTAATCCTAGCATGATAAAGAAGATTCAAAGAGAGTGAGATGCCAGCTCCTTTCATTCAGTCAGTAGCTTCAAACATTTCTGGTATATGAAAAACATGTTTTTCAATGGCAAAAATCAATGAATATTGTAAATGCACAAACAGTAATATCTCCACATTGCACGGTGCAATTCTGAAATTTTTAGCTTTTTCCTGTTAATCCTAGCATGATAAAGAAGATTCAAAGAGAGTGAGATGCCAGCTCCTTTCATTCAGTCAGTAGCTTCAAACATTTCTGGTATATGAAAAACGTTTTTCAATGGCAAAAATCAATGAATATTGTAAATGCACAAACAGTAATATCTCCACATTGCAAGGTGCAATTCTGAAATTTTTTGCTTTTTCCTGTTAATCCTAGCATGATAAAGAAGATTCAAAGAGAGTGAGATGCCAGCTCCTTTCATTCAGTCAGTAGCTTCAAACATTTCTGGTATATGAAAAACATGTTTTTCAATGGCAAAAATCAATGAATATTGTAAATGCACAAACAGTAATATCTCCACATTGCACGGTGCAATTCTGAAATTTTTAGCTTTTTCCTGTTAATCCTAGCATGATAAAGAAGATTCAAAGAGAGTGAGATGCCAGCTCCTTTCATTCAGTCAGTAGCTTCAAACATTTCTGGTATATGAAAAACATGTTTTTCAATGGCAAAAATCAATGAATATTGTAAATGCACAAACAGTAATATCTCCACATTGCAAGGTGCAATTCTGAAATTTTTTGCTTTTTCCTGCTAATCCTAGCATGAGAAAGAAGATTCAAAGAGAGTGAGATGCCAGCTCCTTTCATTCAGTCAGTAGCTTCAAACATTTCTGGTATATGAAAAACATGTTTTTCAATGGCAAAAATCAATGAATATTGTAAATGCACAAACAGTAATATCTCCGCATTGCAAGGTGCAATTCTGAAATTTTTTGCTTTTTCCTGCTCCTCTTAGCATGATAAAGAAGATTCAAAGAGAGTGAGATGCCAGCTCCTTTCATTCAGTCAGTAGCTTCAATCATTTCTGGATGTTTTTCAATGGCAAAAATCAATGAATATTGTAAATGCACAAACTGTAATTTCTCCGCATTGCAAGGTGCAATTCTGAAATTTTTTGCTTTTTCCTGCTCCTCTTAGCATGATAAAGAAGATTCAAAGAGAGTGAGATGCCAGCTCCTTTCATTCAGTCAGTAGCTTCAATCATTTCTGGACGTTTTTCAGTGGCAAAAATCAATGAATATTGTAAATGCACAAACAGTAATTTCTCCGCATTGCAAGGTGCAATTCTGAAATTTTTTGCTTTTTCCTGCTCCTCTTAGCATCATAAGGAAGATTCAAAGAGAGTGAGATGCCAGCTCCTTTCATTCAGTCAGTACCTTCAATCATTTCTGGACGTTTTTCAATGGCAAAAATCAATGAATATTGTAAATGCACAAACAGTAATTTCTCCGCATTGCAAGGTGCAATTCTGAAATTTTTTGCTTTTTCCCGCTCCTCTTAGCATGATAAAGAAGATTCAAAGAGAGTGAGGTGCCAGCTCCTTTCATTCAGTCAGTAGCTTCAAACATTTCTGGTATATGAATAACATGTTTTTCAATGGCAAAAATCAATGAATATTGTAAATGCACAAACAGTAATTTCTCCGCATTGCAAGGTGCAATTCTGAAATTTTTTGATTTTTCCTGCTCCTCTTAGCATGATAAAGAAGATTCAAAGAGAGTGAGATGCCAGCTCCTTTCATTCAGTCAGTAGCTTCAATCATTTCTGGACGTTTTTCAATGGCAAAAATCAATGAATATTGTAAATGCACAAACAGTAATTTCTCCGCATTGCAAGGTGCAATTCTGAAATTTTTTGCTTTTTCCTGCTCCTCTTAGCATGATAAAGAAGATTCCAAGTGAGTGAGATGCCAGCTCCTTTCATTCAGTCAGTAGCTTCAATCATTTCTGGACGTTTTTCAATGGCAAAAATCAATGAATATTGTAAATGCACAAACAGTAATTTCTCCGCATTGCAAGGTGCAATTCTGAAATTTTTTGCTTTTTCCTGCTCCTCTTAGCATGATAAAGAAGATTCAAAGAGAGTGAGATGCCAGCTCCTTTCATTCAGTCAGTAGCTTCAAACATTTCTGGTATATGAATAACATGTTTTTCAATGGCAAAAATCAATGAATATTGTAAATGCACAAACAGTAATTTCTCCGCATTGCAAGGTGCAAGTCTGAAATTTTTTGCTTTTTCCTGCTCCTCTTAGCATGATAAAGAAGATTCAAAGAGAGTGAGATGCCAGTTACTTTCATTCAGTCAGTAGCTTCAATCATTTCTGGACGTTTTTCAATGGTAAAAATCAATGAATATTGTAAATGCACAAACAGTAATTTCTCCACATTGCAAGGTGCAATTCTGAAATTTTTTGCTTTTTCCTGCTCCTCTTAGCATGATAAAGAAGATTCAAAGAGAGTGAGATGCCAGCTCCTTTCATTCAGTCAGTAGCTTCAAACATTTCTGGTATATGAAAAACATGTTTTTCAATGGCAAAAATCAATGAATATTGTAAATGCACAAACAGTAATATCTCCACATTGCACGGTGCAATTCTGAAATTTTTAGCTTTTTCCTGTTAATCCTAGCATGATAAAGAAGATTCAAAGAGAGTGAGATGCCAGCTCCTTTCATTCAGTCAGTAGCTTCAAACATTTCTGGTATATGAAAAACGTTTTTCAATGGCAAAAATCAATGAATATTGTAAATGCACAAACAGTAATATCTCCACATTGCAAGGTGCAATTCTGAAATTTTTTGCTTTTTCCTGTTAATCCTAGCATGATAAAGAAGATTCAAAGAGAGTGAGATGCCAGCTCCTTTCATTCAGTCAGTAGCTTCAAACATTTCTGGTATATGAAAAACATGTTTTTCAATGGCAAAAATCAATGAATATTGTAAATGCACAAACAGTAATATCTCCACATTGCACGGTGCAATTCTGAAATTTTTAGCTTTTTCCTGTTAATCCTAGCATGATAAAGAAGATTCAAAGAGAGTGAGATGCCAGCTCCTTTCATTCAGTCAGTAGCTTCAAACATTTCTGGTATATGAAAAACATGTTTTTCAATGGCAAAAATCAATGAATATTGTAAATGCACAAAGAGTAATATCTCCACATTGCAAGGTGCAATTCTGAAATTTTTTGCTTTTTCCTGCTAATCCTAGCATGATAAAGAAGATTCAAAGAGAGTGAGATGCCAGCTCCTTTCATTCAGTCAGTAGCTTCAAACATTTCTGGTATATGAAAAACATGTTTTTCAATGGCAAAAATCAATGAATATTGTAAATGCACAAACAGTAATATCTCCGCATTGCAAGGTGCAATTCTGAAATTTTTTGCTTTTTCCTGCTCCTCTTAGCATGATAAAGAAGATTCAAAGAGAGTGAGATGCCAGCTCCTTTCATTCAGTCAGTAGCTTCAATCATTTCTGGATGTTTTTCAATGGCAAAAATCAATGAATATTGTAAATGCACAAACTGTAATTTCTCCGCATTGCAAGGTGCAATTCTGAAATTTTTTGCTTTTTCCTGCTCCTCTTAGCATGATAAAGAAGATTCAAAGAGAGTGAGATGCCAGCTCCTTTCATTCAGTCAGTAGCTTCAATCATTTCTGGACGTTTTTCAGTGGCAAAAATCAATGAATATTGTAAATGCACAAACAGTAATTTCTCCGCATTGCAAGGTGCAATTCTGAAATTTTTTGCTTTTTCCTGCTCCTCTTAGCATCATAAGGAAGATTCAAAGAGAGTGAGATGCCAGCTCCTTTCATTCAGTCAGTACCTTCAATCATTTCTGGACGTTTTTCAATGGCAAAAATCAATGAATATTGTAAATGCACAAACAGTAATTTCTCCGCATTGCAAGGTGCAATTCTGAAATTTTTTGCTTTTTCCCGCTCCTCTTAGCATGATAAAGAAGATTCAAAGAGAGTGAGGTGCCAGCTCCTTTCATTCAGTCAGTAGCTTCAAACATTTCTGGTATATGAATAACATGTTTTTCAATGGCAAAAATCAATGAATATTGTAAATGCACAAACAGTAATTTCTCCGCATTGCAAGGTGCAATTCTGAAATTTTTTGATTTTTCCTGCTCCTCTTAGCATGATAAAGAAGATTCAAAGAGAGTGAGATGCCAGCTCCTTTCATTCAGTCAGTAGCTTCAATCATTTCTGGACGTTTTTCAATGGCAAAAATCAATGAATATTGTAAATGCACAAACAGTAATTTCTCCGCATTGCAAGGTGCAATTCTGAAATTTTTTGCTTTTTCCTGCTCCTCTTAGCATGATAAAGAAGATTCCAAGTGAGTGAGATGCCAGCTCCTTTCATTCAGTCAGTAGCTTCAATCATTTCTGGACGTTTTTCAATGGCAAAAATCAATGAATATTGTAAATGCACAAACAGTAATTTCTCCGCATTGCAAGGTGCAATTCTGAAATTTTTTGCTTTTTCCTGCTCCTCTTAGCATGATAAAGAAGATTCAAAGAGAGTGAGATGCCAGCTCCTTTCATTCAGTCAGTAGCTTCAAACATTTCTGGTATATGAATAACATGTTTTTCAATGGCAAAAATCAATGAATATTGTAAATGCACAAACAGTAATTTCTCCGCATTGCAAGGTGCAAGTCTGAAATTTTTTGCTTTTTCCTGCTCCTCTTAGCATGATAAAGAACATTCAAAGAGAGTGAGATGCCAGTTACTTTCATTCAGTCAGTAGCTTCAATCATTTCTGGACGTTTTTCAATGGTAAAAATCAATGAATATTGTAAATGCACAAACAGTAATTTCTCCACATTGCAAGGTGCAATTCTGAAATTTTTTGCTTTTTCCTGCTCCTCTTAGCATGATAAAGAAGATTCAAAGAGAGTGAGATGCCAGCTCCTTTCATTCAGTCAGTAGCTTCAAACATTTCTGGTATATGAATAACATGATGTTTTTCAATGGCAAAAATCAATGAATATTGTAAATGCACAAACAGTAATTTCTCCGCATTGCAAGGTGCAATTCTGAAATTTTTTGCTTTTTCCTGCTCCTCTTAGCATGATAAAGAAGATTCAAAGAGAGTGAGATGCCAGCTCCTTTCATTCAGTCAGTAGCTTCAAACATTTCTGGTATATGAATAACATGATGTTTTTCAATGGCAAAAATCAATGAATATTGTAAATGCACAAACAGTAATTTCTCCGCATTGCAAGGTGCAATTCTGAAATTTTTTGCTTTTTCCTGCTCCTCTTAGCATGATAAAGAAGATTCAAAGAGAGTGAGATGCCAGCTCCTTTCATTCAGTCAGTAGCTTCAATCATTTCTGGATGTTTTTCAATGGCAAAAATCAATGAATATTGTAAATGCACAAACAGTAATTTCTCCGCATTGCAAGTTGCAATTCTGAAATTTTTTGCTTTTTCCTGCTCCTCTTAGCATGATAAAGAAGATTCAAAGAGAGTGAGATGTCAGCTCCTTTCATTCAGTCAGTAGCTTCAAACATTTCTGGTATATGAATAACATGATGTTTTTCAATGGCAAAAATCAATGAATATTGTAAATGCACAAACAGTAATTTCTCCGCATTGCAAGGTGCAATTCTGAAATTTTTTGCTTTTTCCTGCTCCTCTTAGCATGATAAAGAAGATTCAAAGAGAGTGAGATGCCAGCTCCTTTCATTCAGTCAGTAGCTTCAATCATTTCTGGATGTTTTTCAATGGCAAAAATCAATGAATATTGTAAATGCACAAACAGTAATTTCTCCGCATTGCAAGGTGCAATTCTGAAATTTTTTGCTTTTTCCTGCTCCTCTTAGCATGATAAAGAAGATTCAAAGAGAGTGAGATGCCAGCTCCTTTCATTCAGTCAGTAGCTTCAAACATTTCTGGTATATGAATAACATGATGTTTTTCAATGGCAAAAATCAATGAATATTGTAAATGCACAAACAGTAATTTCTCCGCATTGCAAGGTGCAATTCTGAAATTTTTTGATTTTTCCTGCTCCTCTTAGCATGATAAAGAAGATTCAAAGAGAGTGAGATGCCAGCTCCTTTCATTCAGTCAGTAGCTTCAATCATTTCTGGACGTTTTTCAATGGCAAAAATCAATGAATATTGTAAAAGCACAAACAGTAATTTCTCCGCATTGCAAGGTGCAATTCTGAAATTTTTTGCTTTTTCCTGCTCCTCTTAGCATGATAAAGAAGATTCAAAGAGAGTGAGATGCCAGCTCCTTTCATTCAGTCAGTAGCTTCAAACATTTCTGGTATATGAATAACATGATGTTTTTCAATGGCAAAAATCAATGAATATTGTAAATGCACAAACAGTAATTTCTCCGCATTGCAAGGTGCAATTCTGAAATTTTTTGCTTTTTCCTGCTCCTCTTAGCATGATAAAGAAGATTCAAAGAGAGTGAGATGCCAGCTCCTTTCATTCAGTCAGTAGCTTCAAACATTTCTGGTATATGAATAACATGATGTTTTTCAATGGCAAAAATCAATGAATATTGTAAATGCACAAACAGTAATATCTCCACATTGCAAGGTGCAATTCTGAAATTTTTTGCTTTTTCCTGCTAATCCTAGCATGATAAAGAAGATTCAAAGAGAGTGAGATGCCAGCTCCTTTCATTCAGTCAGTAGCTTCAAACATTTCTGGTATATGAAAAACATGTTTTTCAATGGCAAAAATCAATGAATATTGTAAATGCACAAACAGTAATATCTCCACATTGCACGGTGCAATTCTGAAATTTTTAGCTTTTTCCTGTTAATCCTAGCATGATAAAGAAGATTCAAAGAGAGTGAGATGCCAGCTCCTTTCATTCAGTCAGTAGCTTCAAACATTTCTGGTATATGAAAAACGTTTTTCAATGGCAAAAATCAATGAATATTGTAAATGCACAAACAGTAATATCTCCACATTGCACGGTGCAATTCTGAAATTTTTAGCTTTTTCCTGTTAATCCTAGCATGATAAAGAAGATTCAAAGAGAGTGAGATGCCAGCTCCTTTCATTCAGTCAGTAGCTTCAAACATTTCTGGTATATGAAAAACATGTTTTTCAATGGCAAAAATCAATGAATATTGTAAATGCACAAACAGTAATATCTCCACATTGCAAGGTGCAATTCTGAAATTTTTTGCTTTTTCCTGCTAATCCTAGCATGATAAAGAAGATTCAAAGAGAGTGAGATGCCAGCTCCTTTCATTCAGTCAGTAGCTTCAAACATTTCTGGTATATGAAAAACATGTTTTTCAATGGCAAAAATCAATGAATATTGTAAATGCACAAACAGTAATATCTCCACATTGCACGGTGCAATTCTGAAATTTTTAGCTTTTTCCTGTTAATCCTAGCATGATAAAGAAGATTCAAAGAGAGTGAGATGCCAGCTCCTTTCATTCAGTCAGTAGCTTCAAACATTTCTGGTATATGAAAAACGTTTTTCAATGGCAAAAATCAATGAATATTGTAAATGCACAAACAGTAATATCTCCACATTGCACAGTGCAATTCTGAAATTTTTAGCTTTTTCCTGTTAATCCTAGCATGATAAAGAAGATTCAAAGAGAGTGAGATGCCAGCTCCTTTCATTCAGTCAGTAGCTTCAAACATTTCTGGTATATGAAAAACATGTTTTTCAATGGCAAAAATCAATGAATATTGTAAATGCACAAACAGTAATATCTCCACATTGCAAGGTGCAATTCTGAAATTTTTTGCTTTTTCCTGCTCCTCTTAGCATGATAAAGAAGATTCAAAGAGAGTGAGATGCCAGCTCCTTTCATTCAGTCAGTAGCTTCAATCATTTCTGGATGTTTTTCAATGGCAAAAATCAATGAATATTGTAAATGCACAAACTGTAATTTCTCCGCATTGCAAGGTGCAATTCTGAAATTTTTTGCTTTTTCCTGCTCCTCTTAGCATGATAAAGAAGATTCAAAGAGAGTGAGATGCCAGCTACTTTCATTCAGTCAGTAGCTTCAATCATTTCTGGACGTTTTTCAGTGGCAAAAATCAATG
Source organism: Phyllobates terribilis (assembly GCF_046119375.1). NCBI lineage: Eukaryota > Metazoa > Chordata > Amphibia > Anura > Dendrobatidae > Phyllobates > Phyllobates terribilis. The sequence continues at coordinate 82,638 of NW_027365683.1, read as the reverse complement.
AATATTGTAAATGCACAAACAGTAATTTCTCCGCATTGCAAGGTGCAATTCTGAAATTTTTTGCTTTTTCCTGCTCCTCTTAGCATCATAAGGAAGATTCAAAGAGAGTGAGATGCCAGCTCCTTTCATTCAGTCAGTACCTTCAATCATTTCTGGACGTTTTTCAATGGCAAAAATCAATGAATATTGTAAATGCACAAACAGTAATTTCTCCGCATTGCAAGGTGCAATTCTGAAATTTTTTGCTTTTTCCCGCTCCTCTTAGCATGATAAAGAAGATTCAAAGAGAGTGAGGTGCCAGCTCCTTTCATTCAGTCAGTAGCTTCAAACATTTCTGGTATATGAATAACATGTTTTTCAATGGCAAAAATCAATGAATATTGTAAATGCACAAACAGTAATTTCTCCGCATTGCAAGGTGCAATTCTGAAATTTTTTGATCTTTCCTGCTCCTCTTAGCATGATAAAGAAGATTCAAAGAGAGTGAGATGCCAGCTCCTTTCATTCAGTCAGTAGCTTCAATCATTTCTGGACGTTTTTCAATGGCAAAAATCAATGAATATTGTAAATGCACAAACAGTAATTTCTCCGCATTGCAAGGTGCAATTCTGAAATTTTTTGCTTTTTCCTGCTCCTCTTAGCATGATAAAGAAGATTCCAAGAGAGTGAGATGCCAGCTCCTTTCATTCAGTCAGTAGCTTCAATCATTTCTGGACGTTTTTCAATGGCAAAAATCAATGAATATTGTAAATGCACAAACAGTAATTTCTCCGCATTGCAAGGTGCAATTCTGAAATTTTTTGCTTTTTCCTGCTCCTCTTAGCATGATAAAGAAGATTCAAAGAGAGTGAGATGCCAGCTCCTTTCATTCAGTCAGTAGCTTCAAACATTTCTGGTATATGAATAACATGTTTTTCAATGGCAAAAATCAATGAATATTGTAAATGCACAAACAGTAATTTCTCCGCATTGCAAGGTGCAAGTCTGAAATTTTTTGCTTTTTCCTGCTCCTCTTAGCATGATAAAGAAGATTCAAAGAGAGTGAGATGCCAGTTACTTTCATTCAGTCAGTAGCTTCAATCATTTCTGGACGTTTTTCAATGGTAAAAATCAATGAATATTGTAAATGCACAAACAGTAATTTCTCCACATTGCAAGGTGCAATTCTGAAATTTTTTGCTTTTTCCTGCTCCTCTTAGCATGATAAAGAAGATTCAAAGAGAGTGAGATGCCAGCTCCTTTCATTCAGTCAGTAGCTTCAAACATTTCTGGTATATGAATAACATGATGTTTTTCAATGGCAAAAATCAATGAATATTGTAAATGCACAAACAGTAATTTCTCCGCATTGCAAGGTGCAATTCTGAAATTTTTTGCTTTTTCCTGCTCCTCTTAGCATGATAAAGAAGATTCAAAGAGAGTGAGATGCCAGCTCCTTTCATTCAGTCAGTAGCTTCAAACATTTCTGGTATATGAATAACATGATGTTTTTCAATGGCAAAAATCAATGAATATTGTAAATGCACAAACAGTAATTTCTCCGCATTGCAAGGTGCAATTCTGAAATTTTTTGCTTTTTCCTGCTCCTCTTAGCATGATAAAGAAGATTCAAAGAGAGTGAGATGCCATCTCCTTTCATTCAGTCAGTAGCTTCAATCATTTCTGGATGTTTTTCAATGGCAAAAATCAATGAATATTGTAAATGCACAAACAGTAATTTCTCCGCATTGCAAGTTGCAATTCTGAAATTTTTTGCTTTTTCCTGCTCCTCTTAGCATGATAAAGAAGATTCAAAGAGAGTGAGATGTCAGCTCCTTTCATTCAGTCAGTAGCTTCAAACATTTCTGGTATATGAATAACATGATGTTTTTCAATGGCAAAAATCAATGAATATTGTAAATGCACAAACAGTAATTTCTCCGCATTGCAAGGTGCAATTCTGAAATTTTTTGCTTTTTCCTGCTCCTCTTAGCATGATAAAGAAGATTCAAAGAGAGTGAGATGCCAGCTCCTTTCATTCAGTCAGTAGCTTCAATCATTTCTGGATGTTTTTCAATGGCAAAAATCAATGAATATTGTAAATGCACAAACAGTAATTTCTCCGCATTGCAAGGTGCAATTCTGAAATTTTTTGCTTTTTCCTGCTCCTCTTAGCATGATAAAGAAGATTCAAAGAGAGTGAGATGCCAGCTCCTTTCATTCAGTCAGTAGCTTCAAACATTTCTGGTATATGAATAACATGATGTTTTTCAATGGCAAAAATCAATGAATATTGTAAATGCACAAACAGTAATTTCTCCGCATTGCAAGGTGCAATTCTGAAATTTTTTGATTTTTCCTGCTCCTCTTAGCATGATAAAGAAGATTCAAAGAGAGTGAGATGCCAGCTCCTTTCATTCAGTCAGTAGCTTCAATCATTTCTGGACGTTTTTCAATGGCAAAAATCAATGAATATTGTAAAAGCACAAACAGTAATTTCTCCGCATTGCAAGGTGCAATTCTGAAATTTTTTGCTTTTTCCTGCTCCTCTTAGCATGATAAAGAAGATTCAAAGAGAGTGAGATGCCAGCTCCTTTCATTCAGTCAGTAGCTTCAAACATTTCTGGTATATGAATAACATGATGTTTTTCAATGGCAAAAATCAATGAATATTGTAAATGCACAAACAGTAATTTCTCCGCATTGCAAGGTGCAATTCTGAAATTTTTTGCTTTTTCCTGCTCCTCTTAGCATGATAAAGAAGATTCAAAGAGAGTGAGATGCCAGCTCCTTTCATTCAGTCAGTAGCTTCAAACATTTCTGGTATATGAATAACATGATGTTTTTCAATGGCAAAAATCAATGAATATTGTAAATGCACAAACAGTAATTTCTCCGCATTGCAAGGTGCAAGTCTGAAATTTTTTGCTTTTTCCTGCTCCTCTTAGCATGATAAAGAAGATTCAAAGAGAGTGAGATGCCAGCTACTTTCATTCAGTCAGTAGCTTCCATCATTTCTGGACGTTTTTCAATGGTAAAAATCAATGAATATTGTAAATGCACAAACAGTAATTTCTCCACATTGCAAGGTGCAATTCTGAAATTTTTTGCTTTTTCCTGCTCCTCTTAGCATGATAAAGAAGATTCAAAGAGAGTGAGATGCCAGCTCCTTTCATTCAGTCAGTAGCTTCAAACATTTCTGGTATATGAATAACATGATGTTTTTCAATGGCAAAAATCAATGAATATTGTAAATGCACAAACAGTAATTTCTCCGCATTGCAAGGTGCAATTCTGAAATTTTTTGCTTTTTCCTGCTCCTCTTAGCATGATAAAGAAGATTCAAAGAGAGTGAGATGCCAGCTCCTTTCATTCAGTCAGTAGCTTCAATCATTTCTGGATGTTTTTCAATGGCAAAAATCAATGAATATTGTAAATGCACAAACTGTAATTTCTCCGCATTGCAAGGTGCAATTCTGAAATGTTTTGCTTTTTCCTGCTCCTCTTAGCATGATAAAGAAGATTCAAAGAGAGTGAGATGCCAGCTCCTTTCATTCAGTCAGTAGCTTCAATCATTTCTGGACGTTTTTCAGTGGCAAAAATCAATGAATATTGTAAATGCACAAACAGTAATTTCTCCGCATTGCAAGGTGCAATTCTGAAATTTTTTGCTTTTTCCTGCTCCTCTTAGCATCATAAAGAAGATTCAAAGAGAGTGAGATGCCAGCTCCTTTCATTCAGTCAGTACCTTCAATCATTTCTGGACGTTTTTCAATGGCAAAAATCAATGAATATTGTAAATGCACAAACAGTAATTTCTCCGCATTGCAAGGTGCAATTCTGAAATTTTTTGCTTTTTCCCGCTCCTCTTAGCATGATAAAGAAGATTCAAAGAGAGTGAGGTGCCAGCTCCTTTCATTCAGTCAGTAGCTTCAAACATTTCTGGTATATGAATAACATGTTTTTCAATGGCAAAAATCAATGAATATTGTAAATGCACAAACAGTAATTTCTCCGCATTGCAAGGTGCAATTCTGAAATTTTTTGATTTTTCCTGCTCCTCTTAGCATGATAAAGATTCAAAGAGAGTGAGATGCCAGCTCCTTTCATTCAGTCAGTAGCTTCAATCATTTCTGGACGTTTTTCAATGGCAAAAATCAATGAATATTGTAAATGCACAAACAGTAATTTCTCCGCATTGCAAGGTGCAATTCTGAAATTTTTTGCTTTTTCCTGCTCCTCTTAGCATGATAAAGAAGATTCCAAGAGAGTGAGATGCCAGCTCCTTTCATTCAGTCAGTAGCTTCAATCATTTCTGGACGTTTTTCAATGGCAAAAATCAATGAATATTGTAAATGCACAAACAGTAATTTCTCCGCATTGCAAGGTGCAATTCTGAAATTTTTTGCTTTTTCCTGCTCCTCTTAGCATGATAAAGAAGATTCAAAGAGAGTGAGATGCCAGCTCCTTTCATTCAGTCAGTAGCTTCAAACATTTCTGGTATATGAATAACATGTTTTTCAATGGCAAAAATCAATGAATATTGTAAATGCACAAACAGTAATTTCTCCGCATTGCAAGGTGCAAGTCTGAAATTTTTTGCTTTTTCCTGCTCCTCTTAGCATGATAAAGAAGATTCAAAGAGAGTGAGATGCCAGTTACTTTCATTCAGTCAGTAGCTTCAATCATTTCTGGACGTTTTTCAATGGTAAAAATCAATGAATATTGTAAATGCACAAACAGTAATTTCTCCACATTGCAAGGTGCAATTCTGAAATTTTTTGCTTTTTCCTGCTCCTCTTAGCATGATAAAGAAGATTCAAAGAGAGTGAGATGCCAGCTCCTTTCATTCAGTCAGTAGCTTCAAACATTTCTGGTATATGAATAACATGATGTTTTTCAATGGCAAAAATCAATGAATATTGTAAATGCACAAACAGTAATTTCTCCGCATTGCAAGGTGCAATTCTGAAATTTTTTGCTTTTTCCTGCTCCTCTTAGCATGATAAAGAAGATTCAAAGAGAGTGAGATGCCAGCTCCTTTCATTCAGTCAGTAGCTTCAAACATTTCTGGTATATGAATAACATGATGTTTTTCAATGGCAAAAATCAATGAATATTGTAAATGCACAAACAGTAATTTCTCCGCATTGCAAGGTGCAATTCTGAAATTTTTTGCTTTTTCCTGCTCCTCTTAGCATGATAAAGAAGATTCAAAGAGAGTGAGATGCCAGCTCCTTTCATTCAGTCAGTAGCTTCAATCATTTCTGGATGTTTTTCAATGGCAAAAATCAATGAATATTGTAAATGCACAAACAGTAATTTCTCCGCATTGCAAGTTGCAATTCTGAAATTTTTTGCTTTTTCCTGCTCCTCTTAGCATGATAAAGAAGATTCAAAGAGAGTGAGATGTCAGCTCCTTTCATTCAGTCAGTAGCTTCAAACATTTCTGGTATATGAATAACATGATGTTTTTCAATGGCAAAAATCAATGAATATTGTAAATGCACAAACAGTAATTTCTCCGCATTGCAAGGTGCAATTCTGAAATTTTTTGCTTTTTCCTGCTCCTCTTAGCATGATAAAGAAGATTCAAAGAGAGTGAGATGCCAGCTCCTTTCATTCAGTCAGTAGCTTCAATCATTTCTGGATGTTTTTCAATGGCAAAAATCAATGAATATTGTAAATGCACAAACAGTAATTTCTCCGCATTGCAAGGTGCAATTCTGAAATTTTTTGCTTTTTCCTGCTCCTCTTAGCATGATAAAGAAGATTCAAAGAGAGTGAGATGCCAGCTCCTTTCATTCAGTCAGTAGCTTCAAACATTTCTGGTATATGAATAACATGATGTTTTTCAATGGCAAAAATCAATGAATATTGTAAATGCACAAACAGTAATTTCTCCGCATTGCAAGGTGCAAGTCTGAAATTTTTTGCTTTTTTCCTGCTCCTCTTAGCATGATAAAGAAGATTCAAAGAGAGTGAGATGCCAGCTACTTTCATTCAGTCAGTAGCTTCAATCATTTCTGGATTTTTTTCAATGGTAAAAATCAATGAATATTGTAAATGCACAAACAGTAATTTCTCCACATTGCAAGGTGCAATTCTGAAATTTTTTGCTTTTTCCTGCTCCTCTTAGCATGATAAAGAAGATTCAAAGAGAGTGAGATGCCAGCTCCTTTCATTCAGTCAGTAGCTTCAAACACTTCTGGTATATGAATAACATGATGTTTTTCAATGGCAAAAATCAATGAATATTGTAAATGCACAAACAGTAATTTCTCCGCATTGCAAGGTGCAATTCTGAAATTTTTTGCTTTTTCCTGCTCCTCTTAGCATGATAAAGAAGATTCAAAGAGAGTGAGATGCCAGCTCCTTTCATTCAGTCAGTAGCTTCAATCATTTCTGGATGTTTTTCAATGGCAAAAATCAATGAATATTGTAAATGCACAAACTGTAATTTCTCCGCATTGCAAGGTGCAATTCTGAAATTTTTTGCTTTTTCCTGCTCCTCTTAGCATGATAAAGAAGATTCAAAGAGAGTGAGATGCCAGCTCCTTTCATTCAGTCAGTAGCTTCAATCATTTCTGGACGTTTTTCAATGGCAAAAACCAATGAATATTGTAAATGCACAAACAGTAATTTCTCCGCATTGCAAGGTGCAATTCTGAAATTTTTTGCTTTTTCCTGCTCCTCTTAGCATGATAAAGAAGATTCAAAGAGAGTGAGATGCCAGCTCCTTTCATTCAGTCAGTACCTTCAATCATTTCTGGACGTTTTTCAATGGCAAAAATCAATGAATATTGTAAATGCACAAACAGTAATTTCTCCGCATTGCAAGGTGCAATTCTGAATTTTTTTGCTTTTTCCCGCTCCTCTTAGCATGATAAAGAAGATTCAAAGAGAGTGAGGTGCCAGCTCCTTTCATTCAGTCAGTAGCTTCAAACATTTCTGGTATATGAATAACATGTTTTTCAATGGCAAAAATCAATGAATATTGTAAATGCACAAACAGTAATTTCTCCGCATTGCAAGGTGCAATTCTGAAATTTTTTGCTTTTTCCTGCTCCTCTTAGCATGATAAAGAAGATTCAAAGAGAGTGAGATGCCAGCTCCTTTCATTCAGTCAGTAGCTTCAATCATTTCTGGACGTTTTTCAATGGCAAAAATCAATGAATATTGTAAATGCACAAACAGTAATTTCTCCGCATTGCAAGGTGCAATTCTGAAATTTTTTGCTTTTTCCTGCTCCTCTTAGCATGGTAAAGAAGATTCAAAGAGAGTGAGATGTCAGCTCCTTTCATTCAGTCAGTAGCTTCAAACATTTCTGGTATATGAATAACATGATGTTTTTCAATGGCAAAAATCAATGAATATTGTAAATGCACAAACAGTAATTTCTCCGCATTGCAAGGTGCAATTCTGAAATTTTTTGCTTTTTCCCGCTCCTCTTAGCATGATAAAGAAGATTCAAAGAGAGTGAGGTGCCAGCTCCTTTCATTCAGTCAGTAGCTTCAAACATTTCTGGTATATGAATAACATGTTTTTCAATGGCAAAAATCAATGAATATTGTAAATGCACAAACAGTAATTTCTCCGCATTGCAAGGTGCAATTCTGAAATTTTTTGCTTTTTCCTGCTCCTCTTAGCATGATAAAGAAGATTCAAAGAGAGTGAGATGCCAGCTCCTTTCATTCAGTCAGTAGCTTCAATCATTTCTGGACGTTTTTCAATGGCAAAAATCAATGAATATTGTAAAAGCACAAACAGTAATTTCTCCGCATTGCAAGGTGCAATTCTGAAATTTTTTGCTTTTTCCTGCTCCTCTTAGCATGATAAAGAAGATTCAAAGAGAGTGAGATGCCAGCTCTTTTCATTCAGTCAGTAGCTTCAAACATTTCTGGTATATGAATAACATGATGTTTTTCAATGGCAAAAATCAATGAATATTGTAAATGCACAAACAGTAATTTCTCCGCATTGCAAGGTGCAATTCTGAAATTTTTTGCTTTTTCCTGCTCCTCTTAGCATGATAAAGAAGATTCAAAGAGAGTGAGATGCCAGCTCCTTTCATTCAGTCAGTAGCTTCAAACATTTCTGGTATATGAATAACATGATGTTTTTCAATGGCAAAAATCAATGAATATTGTAAATGCACAAACAGTAATTTCTCCGCATTGCAAGGTGCAAGTCTGAAATTTTTTGCTTTTTCCTGCTCCTCTTAGCATGATAAAGAAGATTCAAAGAGAGTGAGATGCCAGCTACTTTCATTCAGTCAGTAGCTTCAATCATTTCTGGACGTTTTTCAATGGTAAAAATCAATGAATATTGTAAATGCACAAACAGTAATTTCTCCACATTGCAAGGTGCAATTCTGAAATTTTTTGCTTTTTCCTGCTCCTCTTAGCATGATAAAGAAGATTCAAAGAGAGTGAGATGCCAGCTCCTTTCATTCAGTCAGTAGCTTCAAACATTTCTGGTATATGAATAACATGATGTTTTTCAATGGCAAAAATCAATGAATATTGTAAATGCACAAACAGTAATTTCTCCGCATTGCAAGGTGCAATTCTGAAATTTTTTGCTTTTTCCTGCTCCTCTTAGCATGATAAAGAAGATTCAAAGAGAGTGAGATGCCAGCTCCTTTCATTCAGTCAGTAGCTTCAATCATTTCTGGATGTTTTTCAATGGCAAAAATCAATGAATATTGTAAATGCACAAACTGTAATTTCTCCGCATTGCAAGGTGCAATTCTGAAATTTTTTGCTTTTTCCTGCTCCTCTTAGCATGATAAAGAAGATTCAAAGAGAGTGAGATGCCAGCTCCTTTCATTCAGTCAGTAGCTTCAATCATTTCTGGACGATTTTCAGTGGCAAAAATCAATGAATATTGTAAATGCACAAACAGTAATTTCTCCGCATTGCAAGGTGCAATTCTGAAATTTTTTGCTTTTTCCTGCTCCTCTTAGCATCATAAAGAAGATTCAAAGAGAGTGAGATGCCAGCTCCTTTCATTCAGTCAGTACCTTCAATCGTTTCTGGACGTTTTTCAATGGCAAAAATCAATGAATATTGTAAATGCACAAACAGTAATTTCTCCGCATTGCAAGGTGCAATTCTGAAATTTTTTGCTTTTTCCCGCTCCTCTTAGCATGATAAAGAAGATTCAAAGAGAGTGAGGTGCCAGCTCCTTTCATTCAGTCAGTAGCTTCAAACATTTCTGGTATATGAATAACATGTTTTTCAATGGCAAAAATCAATGAATATTGTAAATGCACAAACAGTAATTTCTCCGCATTGCAAGGTGCAATTCTGAAATTTTTTGATTTTTCCTGCTCCTCTTAGCATGATAAAGATTCAAAGAGAGTGAGATGCCAGCTCCTTTCATTAAGTCAGTAGCTTCAATCATTTCTGGACGTTTTTCAATGGCAAAAATCAATGAATATTGTAAATGCACAAACAGTAATTTCTCCGCATTGCAAGGTGCAATTCTGAAATTTTTTGCTTTTTCCTGCTCCTCTTAGCATGATAAAGAAGATTCCAAGAGAGTGAGATGCCAGCTCCTTTCATTCAGTCAGTAGCTTCAATCATTTCTGGACGTTTTTCAATGGCAAAAATCAATGAATATTGTAAATGCACAAACAGTAATTTCTCCGCATTGCAAGGTGCAATTCTGAAATTTTTTGCTTTTTCCTGCTCCTCTTAGCATGATAAAGAAGATTCAAAGAGAGTGAGATGCCAGCTCCTTTCATTCAGTCAGTAGCTTCAAACATTTCTGGTATATGAATAACATGTTTTTCAATGGCAAAAATCAATGAATATTGTAAATGCACAAACAGTAATTTCTCCGCATTGCAAGGTGCAAGTCTGAAATTTTTTGCTTTTTCCTGCTCCTCTTAGCATGATAAAGAAGATTCAAAGAGAGTGAGATGCCAGTTACTTTCATTCAGTCAGTAGCTTCAATCATTTCTGGACGTTTTTCAATGGTAAAAATCAATGAATATTGTAAATGCACAAACAGTAATTTCTCCACATTGCAAGGTGCAATTCTGAAATTTTTTGCTTTTTCCTGCTCCTCTTAGCATGATAAAGAAGATTCAAAGAGAGTGAGATGCCAGCTCCTTTCATTCAGTCAGTAGCTTCAAACATTTCTGGTATATGAATAACATGATGTTTTTCAATGGCAAAAATCAATGAATATTGTAAATGCACAAACAGTAATTTCTCCGCATTGCAAGGTGCAATTCTGAAATTTTTTGCTTTTTCCTGCTCCTCTTAGCATGATAAAGAAGACTCAAAGAGAGTGAGATGCCAGCTCCTTTCATTCAGTCAGTAGCTTCAAACATTTCTGGTATATGAATAACATGATGTTTTTCAATGGCAAAAATCAATGAATATTGTAAATGCACAAACAGTAATTTCTCCGCATTGCAAGGTGCAATTCTGAAATTTTTTGCTTTTTCCTGCTCCTCTTAGCATGATAAAGAAGATTCAAAGAGAGTGAGATGCCAGCTCCTTTCATTCAGTCAGTAGCTTCAATCATTTCTGGATGTTTTTCAATGGCAAAAATCAATGAATATTGTAAATGCACAAACAGTAATTTCTCCGCATTGCAAGTTGCAATTCTGAAATTTTTTGCTTTTTCCTGCTCCTCTTAGCATGATAAAGAAGATTCAAAGAGAGTGAGGTGCCAGCTCCTTTCATTCAGTCAGTAGCTTCAAACATTTCTGGTATATGAATAACATGTTTTTCAATGGCAAAAATCAATGAATATTGTAAATGCACAAACAGTAATTTCTCCGCATTGCAAGGTGCAATTCTGAAATTTTTTGCTTTTTCCTGCTCCTCTTAGCATGATAAAGAAGATTCAAAGAGAGTGAGATGCCAGCTCCTTTCATTCAGTCAGTAGCTTCAATCATTTCTGGACGTTTTTCAATGGCAAAAATCAATGAATATTGTAAATGCACAAACAGTAATTTCTCCGCATTGCAAGGTGCAATTCTGAAATTTTTTGCTTTTTCCTGCTCCTCTTAGCATGGTAAAGAAGATTCAAAGAGAGTGAGATGTCAGCTCCTTTCATTCAGTCAGTAGCTTCAAACATTTCTGGTATATGAATAACATGATGTTTTTCAATGGCAAAAATCAATGAATATTGTAAATGCACAAACAGTAATTTCTCCGCATTGCAAGGTGCAATTCTGAAATTTTTTGCTTTTTCCCGCTCCTCTTAGCATGATAAAGAAGATTCAAAGAGAGTGAGGTGCCAGCTCCTTTCATTCAGTCAGTAGCTTCAAACATTTCTGGTATATGAATAACATGTTTTTCAATGGCAAAAATCAATGAATATTGTAAATGCACAAACAGTAATTTCTCCGCATTGCAAGGTGCAATTCTGAAATTTTTTGCTTTTTCCTGCTCCTCTTAGCATGATAAAGAAGATTCAAAGAGAGTGAGATGCCAGCTCCTTTCATTCAGTCAGTAGCTTCAATCATTTCTGGATGTTTTTCAATGGCAAAAATCAATGAATATTGTAAATGCACAAACTGTAATTTCTCCGCATTGCAAGGTGCAATTCTGAAATTTTTTGCTTTTTCCTGCTCCTCTTAGCATGATAAAGAAGATTCAAAGAGAGTGAGATGCCAGCTCCTTTCATTCAGTCAGTAGCTTCAATCATTTCTGGACGTTTTTCAATGGCAAAAACCAATGAATATTGTAAATGCACAAACAGTAATTTCTCCGCATTGCAAGGTGCAATTCTGAAATTTTTTGCTTTTTCCTGCTCCTCTTAGCATGATAAAGAAGATTCAAAGAGAGTGAGATGCCAGCTCCTTTCATTCAGTCAGTACCTTCAATCATTTCTGGACGTTTTTCAATGGCAAAAATCAATGAATATTGTAAATGCACAAACAGTAATTTCTCCGCATTGCAAGGTGCAATTCTGAATTTTTTTGCTTTTTCCCGCTCCTCTTAGCATGATAAAGAAGATTCAAAGAGAGTGAGGTGCCAGCTCCTTTCATTCAGTCAGTAGCTTCAAACATTTCTGGTATATGAATAACATGTTTTTCAATGGCAAAAATCAATGAATATTGTAAATGCACAAACAGTAATTTCTCCGCATTGCAAGGTGCAATTCTGAAATTTTTTGCTTTTTCCTGCTCCTCTTAGCATGATAAAGAAGATTCAAAGAGAGTGAGATGCCAGCTCCTTTCATTCAGTCAGTAGCTTCAATCATTTCTGGACGTTTTTCAATGGCAAAAATCAATGAATATTGTAAATGCACAAACAGTAATTTCTCCGCATTGCAAGGTGCAATTCTGAAATTTTTTGCTTTTTCCTGCTCCTCTTAGCATGGTAAAGAAGATTCAAAGAGAGTGAGATGTCAGCTCCTTTCATTCAGTCAGTAGCTTCAAACATTTCTGGTATATGAATAACATGATGTTTTTCAATGGCAAAAATCAATGAATATTGTAAATGCACAAACAGTAATTTCTCCGCATTGCAAGGTGCAATTCTGAAATTTTTTGCTTTTTCCTGCTCCTCTTAGCATGATAAAGAAGATTCAAAGAGAGTGAGATGCCAGCTCCTTTCATTCAGTCAGTAGCTTCAATCATTTCTGGATGTTTTTCAATGGCAAAAATCAATGAATATTGTAAATGCACAAACAGTAATTTCTCCGCATTGCAAGGTGCAATTCTGAAATTTTTTGCTTTTTCCTGCTCCTCTTAGCATGATAAAGAAGATTCAAAGAGAGTGAGATGCCAGCTCCTTTCGTTCAGTCAGTAGCTTCAATCATTTCTGGACGTTTTTCAATGGCAAAAATCATTGAATATTATAAATGCACAAACAGTAATTTCTCCGCATTGCAAGGTGCAATTCTGAAATTTTTTGCTTTTTCCCGCTCCTCTTAGCATGATAAAGAAGATTCAAAGAGAGTGAGGTGCCAGCTCCTTTCATTCAGTCAGTAGCTTCAAACATTTCTGGTATATGAATAACATGTTTTTCAATGGCAAAAATCAATGAATATTGTAAATGCACAAACAGTAATTTCTCCGCATTGCAAGGTGCAATTCTGAAATTTTTTGCTTTTTCCTGCTCCTCTTAGCATGATAAAGAAGATTCAAAGAGAGTGAGATGCCAGCTCCTTTCATTCAGTCAGTAGCTTCAATCATTTCTGGACGTTTTTCAATGGCAAAAATCAATGAATATTGTAAATGCACAAACAGTAATTTCTCCGCATTGCAAGGTGCAATTCTGAAATTTTTTGCTTTTTCCTGCTCCTCTTAGCATGATAAAGAAGATTCAAAGAGAGTGAGATGTCAGCTCCTTTCATTCAGTCAGTAGCTTCAAACATTTCTGGTATATGAATAACATGATGTTTTTCAATGGCAAAAATCAATGAATATTGTAAATGCACAAACAGTAATTTCTCCGCATTGCAAGGTGCAATTCTGAAATTTTTTGCTTTTTCCTGCTCCTCTTAGCATGATAAAGAAGATTCAAAGAGAGTGAGATGCCAGCTCCTTTCATTCAGTCAGTAGCTTCAATCATTTCTGGATGTTTTTCAATGGCAAAAATCAATGAATATTGTAAATGCACAAACAGTAATTTCTCCGCATTGCAAGGTGCAATTCTGAAATTTTTTGCTTTTTCCTGCTCCTCTTAGCATGATAAAGAAGATTCAAAGAGAGTGAGATGCCAGCTCCTTTCGTTCAGTCAGTAGCTTCAATCATTTCTGGACGTTTTTCAATGGCAAAAATCATTGAATATTATAAATGCACAAACAGTAATTTCTCCGCATTGCAAGGTGCAATTCTGAAATTTTTTACTTTTTCCTGCTCCTCTTAGCATGATAAAGAAGATTCAAAGAGAGTGAGATGCCAGCTCCTTTCATTCAGTCAGTAGCTTCAATCATTTCTGGTATATGAATAACATGATGTTTTTCAATGGCAAAAATCAATGAATATTGTAAATGCACAAACAGTAATTTCTCCGCATTGCAAGGTGCAATTCTGAAATTTTTTGCTTTTTCCTGCTCCTCTTAGCATGATAAAGAAGATTCAAAGAGAGTGAGATGCCAGCTCCTTTCATTCAGTCAGTAGCTTCAAACATTTCTGGTATATGAATAACATGATGTTTTTCAATGGCAAAAATCAATGAATATTGTAAATGCACAAACAGTAATTTCTCCGCATTGCAAGGTGCAAGTCTGAAATTTTTTGCTTTTTCCTGCTCCTCTTAGCATGATAAAGAAGATTCAAAGAGAGTGAGATGCCAGCTACTTTCATTCAGTCAGTAGCTTCAATCATTTCTGGACGTTTTTCAATGGTAAAAATCAATGAATATTGTAAATGCACAAACAGTAATTTCTCCGCATTGCAAGGTGCAATTCTGAAATTTTTTGCTTTTTCCTGCTCCTCTTAGCATGATAAAGAAGATTCAAAGAGAGTGAGATGCCAGCTCCTTTCATTCAGTCAGTAGCTTCAATCATTTCTGGATGTTTTTCAATGGCAAAAATCAATGAATATTGTAAATGCACAAACAGTAATTTCTCCGCATTGCAAGGTGCAATTCTGAAATTTTTTGCTTTTTCCTGCTCCTCTTAGCATGATAAAGAAGATTCAAAGAGAGTGAGATGCCAGCTCCTTTCATTCAGTCAGTAGCTTCAAACATTTCTGGTATATGAATAACATGATGTTTTTCAATGGCAAAAATCAATGAATATTGTAAATGCACAAACAGTAATTTCTCCGCATTGCAAGGTGCAAGTCTGAAATTTTTTGCTTTTTTCCTGCTCCTCTTAGCATGATAAAGAAGATTCAAAGAGAGTGAGATGCCAGCTACTTTCATTCAGTCAGTAGCTTCAATCATTTCTGGACGTTTTTCAATGGTAAAAATCAATGAATATTGTAAATGCACAAACAGTAATTTCTCCACATTGCAAGGTGCAATTCTGAAATTTTTTGCTTTTTCCTGCTCCTCTTAGCATGATAAAGAAGATTCAAAGAGAGTGAGATGCCAGCTCCTTTCATTCAGTCAGTAGCTTCAAACACTTCTGGTATATGAATAACATGATGTTTTTCAATGGCAAAAATCAATGAATATTGTAAATGCACAAACAGTAATTTCTCCGCATTGCAAGGTGCAATTCTGAAATTTTTTGCTTTTTCCTGCTCCTCTTAGCATGATAAAGAAGATTCAAAGAGAGTGAGATGCCAGCTCCTTTCATTCAGTCAGTAGCTTCAATCATTTCTGGATGTTTTTCAATGGCAAAAATCAATGAATATTGTAAATGCACAAACTGTAATTTCTCCGCATTGCAAGGTGCAATTCTGAAATTTTTTGCTTTTTCCTGCTCCTCTTAGCATGATAAAGAAGATTCAAAGAGAGTGAGATGCCAGCTCCTTTCATTCAGTCAGTAGCTTCAATCATTTCTGGACGTTTTTCAATGGCAAAAACCAATGAATATTGTAAATGCACAAACAGTAATTTCTCCGCATTGCAAGGTGCAATTCTGAAATTTTTTGCTTTTTCCTGCTCCTCTTAGCATGATAAAGAAGATTCAAAGAGAGTGAGATGCCAGCTCCTTTCATTCAGTCAGTACCTTCAATCATTTCTGGACGTTTTTCAATGGCAAAAATCAATGAATATTGTAAATGCACAAACAGTAATTTCTCCGCATTGCAAGGTGCAATTCTGAAATTTTTTGCTTTTTCCCGCTCCTCTTAGCATGATAAAGAAGATTCAAAGAGAGTGAGGTGCCAGCTCCTTTCATTCAGTCAGTAGCTTCAAACATTTCTGGTATATGAATAACATGTTTTTCAATGGCAAAAATCAATGAATATTGTAAATGCACAAACAGTAATTTCTCTGCATTGCAAGGTGCAATTCTGAAATTTTTTGCTTTTTCCTGCTCCTCTTAGCATGATAAAGAAGATTCAAAGAGAGTGAGATGCCAGCTCCTTTCATTCAGTCAGTAGCTTCAATCATTTCTGGACGTTTTTCAATGGCAAAAATCAATGAATATTGTAAATGCACAAACAGTAATTTCTCCGCATTGCAAGGTGCAATTCTGAAATTTTTTGCTTTTTCCTGCTCCTCTTAGCATGGTAAAGAAGATTCAAAGAGAGTGAGATGTCAGCTCCTTTCATTCAGTCAGTAGCTTCAAACATTTCTGGTATATGAATAACATGATGTTTTTCAATGGCAAAAATCAATGAATATTGTAAATGCACAAACAGTAATTTCTCCGCATTGCAAGGTGCAATTCTGAAATTTTTTGCTTTTTCCTGCTCCTCTTAGCATGATAAAGAAGATTCAAAGAGAGTGAGATGCCAGCTCCTTTCATTCAGTCAGTAGCTTCAATCATTTCTGGATGTTTTTCAATGGCAAAAATCAATGAATATTGTAAATGCACAAACAGTAATTTCTCCGCATTGCAAGGTGCAATTCTGAAATTTTTTGCTTTTTCCTGCTCCTCTTAGCATGATAAAGAAGATTCAAAGAGAGTGAGATGCCAGCTCCTTTCGTTCAGTCAGTAGCTTCAATCATTTCTGGACGTTTTTCAATGGCAAAAATCATTGAATATTATAAATGCACAAACAGTAATTTCTCCGCATTGCAAGGTGCAATTCTGAAATTTTTTGCTTTTTCCCGCTCCTCTTAGCATGATAAAGAAGATTCAAAGAGAGTGAGGTGCCAGCTCCTTTCATTCAGTCAGTAGCTTCAAACATTTCTGGTATATGAATAACATGTTTTTCAATGGCAAAAATCAATGAATATTGTAAATGCACAAACAGTAATTTCTCCGCATTGCAAGGTGCAATTCTGAAATTTTTTGCTTTTTCCTGCTCCTCTTAGCATGATAAAGAAGATTCAAAGAGAGTGAGATGCCAGCTCCTTTCATTCAGTCAGTAGCTTCAATCATTTCTGGA
The DNA here is from genome assembly GCF_046119375.1 of Phyllobates terribilis. Taxonomy (NCBI): domain Eukaryota; kingdom Metazoa; phylum Chordata; class Amphibia; order Anura; family Dendrobatidae; genus Phyllobates; species Phyllobates terribilis. Next base: position 65,729 of record NW_027365683.1, on the reverse strand, counting down.
CGTTTTTCAATGGCAAAAATCAATGAATATTGTAAATGCACAAACAGTAATTTCTCCGCATTGCAAGGTGCAATTCTGAAATTTTTTGCTTTTTCCTGCTCCTCTTAGCATGATAAAGAAGATTCAAAGAGAGTGAGATGTCAGCTCCTTTCATTCAGTCAGTAGCTTCAAACATTTCTGGTATATGAATAACATGATGTTTTTCAATGGCAAAAATCAATGAATATTGTAAATGCACAAACAGTAATTTCTCCGCATTGCAAGGTGCAATTCTGAAATTTTTTGCTTTTTCCTGCTCCTCTTAGCATGATAAAGAAGATTCAAAGAGAGTGAGATGCCAGCTCCTTTCATTCAGTCAGTAGCTTCAATCATTTCTGGATGTTTTTCAATGGCAAAAATCAATGAATATTGTAAATGCACAAACAGTAATTTCTCCGCATTGCAAGGTGCAATTCTGAAATTTTTTGCTTTTTCCTGCTCCTCTTAGTATGATAAAGAAGATTCAAAGAGAGTGAGATGCCAGCTCCTTTCGTTCAGTCAGTAGCTTCAATCATTTCTGGACGTTTTTCAATGGCAAAAATCATTGAATATTATAAATGCACAAACAGTAATTTCTCCGCATTGCAAGGTGCAATTCTGAAATTTTTTACTTTTTCCTGCTCCTCTTAGCATGATAAAGAAGATTCAAAGAGAGTGAGATGCCAGCTCCTTTCATTCAGTCAGTAGCTTCAATCATTTCTGGTATATGAATAACATGATGTTTTTCAATGGCAAAAATCAATGAATATTGTAAATGCACAAACAGTAATTTCTCCGCATTGCAAGGTGCAATTCTGAAATTTTTTGCTTTTTCCTGCTCCTCTTAGCATGATAAAGAAGATTCAAAGAGAGTGAGATGCCAGCTCCTTTCATTCAGTCAGTAGCTTCAAACATTTCTGGTATATGAATAACATGATGTTTTTCAATGGCAAAAATCAATGAATATTGTAAATGCACAAACAGTAATTTCTCCGCATTGCAAGGTGCAAGTCTGAAATTTTTTGCTTTTTCCTGCTCCTCTTAGCATGATAAAGAAGATTCAAAGAGAGTGAGATGCCAGCTACTTTCATTCAGTCAGTAGCTTCAATCATTTCGGGACGTTTTTCAATGGTAAAAATCAATGAATATTGTAAATGCACAAACAGTAATTTCTCCGCATTGCAAGGTGCAATTCTGAAATTTTTTGCTTTTTCCTGCTCCTCTTAGCATGATAAAGAAGATTCAAAGAGAGTGAGATGCCAGCTCCTTTCATTCAGTCAGTAGCTTCAAACATTTCTGGTATATGAATAACATGATGTTTTTCAATGGCAAAAATCAATGAATATTGTAAATGCACAAACAGTAATTTCTCCGCATTGCAAGGTGCAATTCTGAAATTTTTTGCTTTTTCCTGCTCCTCTTAGCATGATAAAGAAGATTCAAAGAGAGTGAGATGCCAGCTCCTTTCATTCAGTCAGTAGCTTCAATCATTTCTGGATGTTTTTCAATGGCAAAAATCAATGAATATTGTAAATGCACAAACAGTAATTTCTCCGCATTGCAAGGTGCAATTCTGAAATTTTTTGCTTTTTCCTGCTCCTCTTAGCATGATAAAGAAGATTCAAAGAGAGTGAGATGTCAGCTCCTTTCATTCAGTCAGTAGCTTCAAACATTTCTGGTATATGAATAACATGATGTTTTTCAATGGCAAAAATCAATGAATATTGTAAATGCACAAACAGTAATTTCTCCGCATTGCAAGGTGCAATTCTGAAATTTTTTGCTTTTTCCTGCTCCTCTTAGCATGATAAAGAAGATTCAAAGAGAGTGAGATGCCAGCTCCTTTCATTCAGTCAGTAGCTTCAATCATTTCTGGATGTTTTTCAATGGCAAAAATCAATGAATATTGTAAATGCACAAACAGTAATTTCTCCGCATTGCAAGGTGCAATTCTGAAATTTTTTGCTTTTTCCTGCTCCTCTTAGCATGATAAAGAAGATTCAAAGAGAGTGAGATGCCAGCTCCTTTCATTCAGTCAGTAGCTTCAAACATTTCTGGTATATGAATAACATGATGTTTTTCAATGGCAAAAATCAATGAATATTGTAAATGCACAAACAGTAATTTCTCCGCATTGCAAGGTGCAAGTCTGAAATTTTTTGCTTTTTCCTGCTCCTCTTAGCATGATAAAGAAGATTCAAAGAGAGTGAGATGCCAGCTACTTTCATTCAGTCAGTAGCTTCAATCATTTCTGGACGTTTTTCAATGGTAAAAATCAATGAATATTGTAAATGCACAAACAGTAATTTCTCCACATTGCAAGGTGCAATTCTGAAATTTTTTGCTTTTTCCTGCTCCTCTTAGCATGATAAAGAAGATTCAAAGAGAGTGAGATGCCAGCTCCTTTCATTCAGTCAGTAGCTTCAAACACTTCTGGTATATGAATAACATGATGTTTTTCAATGGCAAAAATCAATGAATATTGTAAATGCACAAACAGTAATTTCTCCGCATTGCAAGGTGCAATTCTGAAATTTTTTGCTTTTTCCTGCTCCTCTTAGCATGATAAAGAAGATTCAAAGAGAGTGAGATGCCAGCTCCTTTCATTCAGTCAGTAGCTTCAATCATTTCTGGATGTTTTTCAATGGCAAAAATCAATGAATATTGTAAATGCACAAACTGTAATTTCTCCGCATTGCAAGGTGCAATTCTGAAATTTTTTGCTTTTTCCTGCTCCTCTTAGCATGATAAAGAAGATTCAAAGAGAGTGAGATGCCAGCTCCTTTCATTCAGTCAGTAGCTTCAATCATTTCTGGACGTTTTTCAATGGCAAAAACCAATGAATATTGTAAATGCACAAACAGTAATTTCTCCGCATTGCAAGGTGCAATTCTGAAATTTTTTGCTTTTTCCTGCTCCTCTTAGCATGATAAAGAAGATTCAAAGAGAGTGAGATGCCAGCTCCTTTCATTCAGTCAGTACCTTCAATCATTTCTGGACGTTTTTCAATGGCAAAAATCAATGAATATTGTAAATGCACAAACAGTAATTTCTCCGCATTGCAAGGTGCAATTCTGAAATTTTTTGCTTTTTCCCGCTCCTCTTAGCATGATAAAGAAGATTCAAAGAGAGTGAGGTGCCAGCTCCTTTCATTCAGTCAGTAGCTTCAAACATTTCTGGTATATGAATAACATGTTTTTCAATGGCAAAAATCAATGAATATTGTAAATGCACAAACAGTAATTTCTCCGCATTGCAAGGTGCAATTCTGAAATTTTTTGCTTTTTCCTGCTCCTCTTAGCATGATAAAGAAGATTCAAAGAGAGTGAGATGCCCGCTCCTTTCGTTCAGTCAGTAGCTTCAATCATTTCTGGACGTTTTTCAATGGCAAAAATCATTGAATATTATAAATGCACAAACAGTAATTTCTCCGCATTGCAAGGTGCAATTCTGAAATTTTTTGCTTTTTCCCGCTCCTCTTAGCATGATAAAGAAGATTCAAAGAGAGTGAGGTGCCAGCTCCTTTCATTCAGTCAGTAGCTTCAAACATTTCTGGTATATGAATAACATGTTTTTCAATTGCAAAAATCAATGAATATTGTAAATGCACAAACAGTAATTTCTCCGCATTGCAAGGTGCAATTCTGAAATTTTTTGCTTTTTCCTGCTCCTCTTAGCATGATAAAGAAGATTCAAAGAGAGTGAGATGCCAGCTCCTTTCATTCAGTCAGTAGCTTCAATCATTTCTGGTATATGAATAACATGATGTTTTTCAATGGCAAAAATCAATGAATATTGTAAATGCACAAACAGTAATTTCTCCGCATTGCAAGGTGCAATTCTGAAATTTTTTGCTTTTTCCTGCTCCTCTTAGCATGATAAAGAAGATTCAAAGAGAGTGAGATGCCAGCTCCTTTCATTCAGTCAGTAGCTTCAAACATTTCTGGTATATGAATAACATGATGTTTTTCAATGGCAAAAATCAATGAATATTGTAAATGCACAAACAGTAATTTCTCCGCATTGCAAGGTGCAAGTCTGAAATTTTTTGCTTTTTCCTGCTCCTCTTAGCATGATAAAGAAGATTCAAAGAGAGTGAGATGCCAGCTACTTTCATTCAGTCAGTAGCTTCAATCATTTCTGGACGTTTTTCAATGGTAAAAATCAATGAATATTGTAAATGCACAAACAGTAATTTCTCCGCATTGCAAGGTGCAATTCTGAAATTTTTTGCTTTTTCCTGCTCCTCTTAGCATGATAAAGAAGATTCAAAGAGAGTGAGATGCCAGCTCCTTTCATTCAGTCAGTAGCTTCAAACATTTCTGGTATATGAATAACATGATGTTTTTCAATGGCAAAAATCAATGAATATTGTAAATGCACAAACAGTAATTTCTCCGCATTGCAAGGTGCAATTCTGAAATTTTTTGCTTTTTCCTGCTCCTCTTAGCATGATAAAGAAGATTCAAAGAGAGTGAGATGCCAGCTCCTTTCATTCAGTCAGTAGCTTCAATCATTTCTGGATGTTTTTCAATGGCAAAAATCAATGAATATTGTAAATGCACAAACAGTAATTTCTCCGCATTGCAAGGTGCAATTCTGAAATTTTTTGCTTTTTCCTGCTCCTCTTAGCATGATAAAGAAGATTCAAAGAGAGTGAGATGTCAGCTCCTTTCATTCAGTCAGTAGCTTCAAACATTTCTGGTATATGAATAACATGATGTTTTTCAATGGCAAAAATCAATGAATATTGTAAATGCACAAACAGTAATTTCTCCGCATTGCAAGGTGCAATTCTGAAATTTTTTGCTTTTTCCTGCTCCTCTTAGCATGATAAAGAAGATTCAAAGAGAGTGAGATGCCAGCTCCTTTCATTCAGTCAGTAGCTTCAATCATTTCTGGATGTTTTTCAATGGCAAAAATCAATGAATATTGTAAATGCACAAACAGTAATTTCTCCGCATTGCAAGGTGCAATTCTGAAATTTTTTGCTTTTTCCTGCTCCTCTTAGCATGATAAAGAAGATTCAAAGAGAGTGAGATGCCAGCTCCTTTCATTCAGTCAGTAGCTTCAAACATTTCTGGTATATGAATAACATGATGTTTTTCAATGGCAAAAATCAATGAATATTGTAAATGCACAAACAGTAATTTCTCCGCATTGCAAGGTGCAAGTCTGAAATTTTTTGCTTTTTCCTGCTCCTCTTAGCATGATAAAGAAGATTCAAAGAGAGTGAGATGCCAGCTACTTTCATTCAGTCAGTAGCTTCAATCATTTCTGGACGTTTTTCAATGGTAAAAATCAATGAATATTGTAAATGCACAAACAGTAATTTCTCCACATTGCAAGGTGCAATTCTGAAATTTTTTGCTTTTTCCTGCTCCTCTTAGCATGATAAAGAAGATTCAAAGAGAGTGAGATGCCAGCTCCTTTCATTCAGTCAGTAGCTTCAAACACTTCTGGTATATGAATAACATGATGTTTTTCAATGGCAAAAATCAATGAATATTGTAAATGCACAAACAGTAATTTCTCCGCATTGCAAGGTGCAATTCTGAAATTTTTTGCTTTTTCCTGCTCCTCTTAGCATGATAAAGAAGATTCAAAGAGAGTGAGATGCCAGCTCCTTTCATTCAGTCAGTAGCTTCAATCATTTCTGGATGTTTTTCAATGGCAAAAATCAATGAATATTGTAAATGCACAAACTGTAATTTCTCCGCATTGCAAGGTGCAATTCTGAAATTTTTTGCTTTTTCCTGCTCCTCTTAGCATGATAAAGAAGATTCAAAGAGAGTGAGATGCCAGCTCCTTTCATTCAGTCAGTAGCTTCAATCATTTCTGGACGTTTTTCAATGGCAAAAACCAATGAATATTGTAAATGCACAAACAGTAATTTCTCCGCATTGCAAGGTGCAATTCTGAAATTTTTTGCTTTTTCCTGCTCCTCTTAGCATGATAAAGAAGATTCAAAGAGAGTGAGATGCCAGCTCCTTTCATTCAGTCAGTACCTTCAATCATTTCTGGACGTTTTTCAATGGCAAAAATCAATGAATATTGTAAATGCACAAACAGTAATTTCTCCGCATTGCAAGGTGCAATTCTGAAATTTTTTGCTTTTTCCCGCTCCTCTTAGCATGATAAAGAAGATTCAAAGAGAGTGAGGTGCCAGCTCCTTTCATTCAGTCAGTAGCTTCAAACATTTCTGGTATATGAATAACATGTTTTTCAATGGCAAAAATCAATGAATATTGTAAATGCACAAACAGTAATTTCTCCGCATTGCAAGGTGCAATTCTGAAATTTTTTGCTTTTTCCTGCTCCTCTTAGCATGATAAAGAAGATTCAAAGAGAGTGAGATGCCAGCTCCTTTCATTCAGTCAGTAGCTTCAATCATTTCTGGACGTTTTTCAATGGCAAAAATCAATGAATATTGTAAATGCACAAACAGTAATTTCTCCGCATTGCAAGGTGCAATTCTGAAATTTTTTGCTTTTTCCTGCTCCTCTTAGCATGGTAAAGAAGATTCAAAGAGAGTGAGATGTCAGCTCCTTTCATTCAGTCAGTAGCTTCAAACATTTCTGGTATATGAATAACATGATGTTTTTCAATGGCAAAAATCAATGAATATTGTAAATGCACAAACAGTAATTTCTCCGCATTGCAAGGTGCAATTCTGAAATTTTTTGCTTTTTCCTGCTCCTCTTAGCATGATAAAGAAGATTCAAAGAGAGTGAGATGCCAGCTCCTTTCGTTCAGTCAGTAGCTTCAATCATTTCTGGACGTTTTTCAATGGCAAAAATCATTGAATATTATAAATGCACAAACAGTAATTTCTCCGCATTGCAAGGTGCAATTCTGAAATTTTTTGCTTTTTCCCGCTCCTCTTAGCATGATAAAGAAGATTCAAAGAGAGTGAGGTGCCAGCTCCTTTCATTCAGTCAGTAGCTTCAAACAATTCTGGTATATGAATAACATGTTTTTCAATGGCAAAAATCAATGAATATTGTAAATGCACAAACAGTAATTTCTCCGCATTGCAAGGTGCAATTCTGAAATTTTTTGCTTTTTCCTGCTCCTCTTAGCATGATAAAGAAGATTCAAAGAGAGTGAGATGCCAGCTCCTTTCATTCAGTCAGTAGCTTCAATCATTTCTGGACATTTTTCAATGGCAAAAATCAATGAATATTGTAAATGCACAAACAGTAATTTCTCCGCATTGCAAGGTGCAATTCTGAAATTTTTTGCTTTTTCCTGCTCCTCTTAGCATGATAAAGAAGATTCAAAGAGAGTGAGGTGCCAGCTCCTTTCATTCAGTCAGTAGCTTCAAACATTTCTGGTATATGAATAACATGTTTTTCAATGGCAAAAATCAATGAATATTGTAAATGCACAAACAGTAATTTCTCCGCATTGCAAGGTGCAATTCTGAAATTTTTTGCTTTTTCCTGCTCCTCTTAGCATGATAAAGAAGTTTCAAAGAGAGTGAGATGCCAGCTCCTTTCATTCAGTCAGTAGCTTCAATCATTTCTGGACGTTTTTCAATGGCAAAAATCAATGAATATTGTAAATGCACAAACAGTAATTTCTCCGCATTGCAAGGTGCAATTCTGAAATTTTTTGCTTTTTCCTGCTCCTCTTAGCATGGTAAAGAAGATTCAAAGAGAGTGAGATGTCAGCTCCTTTCATTCAGTCAGTAGCTTCAAACATTTCTGGTATATGAATAACATGATGTTTTTCAATGGCAAAAATCAATGAATATTGTAAATGCACAAACAGTAATTTCTCCGCATTGCAAGGTGCAATTCTGAAATTTTTTGCTTTTTCCTGCTCCTCTTAGCATGATAAAGAAGATTCAAAGAGAGTGAGATGCCAGCTCCTTTCATTCAGTCAGTAGCTTCAATCATTTCTGGATGTTTTTCAATGGCAAAAATCAATGAATATTGTAAATGCACAAACAGTAATTTCTCCGCATTGCAAGGTGCAATTCTGAAATTTTTTGCTTTTTCCTGCTCCTCTTAGCATGATAAAGAAGATTCAAAGAGAGTGAGATGCCAGCTCCTTTCGTTCAGTCAGTAGCTTCAATCATTTCTCTACGTTTTTCAATGGCAAAAATCATTGAATATTATAAATGCACAAACAGTAATTTCTCCGCATTGCAAGGTGCAATTCTGAAATTGTTTGCTTTTTCCCGCTCCTCTTAGCATGATAAAGAAGATTCAAAGAGAGTGAGGTGCCAGCTCCTTTCATTCAGTCAGTAGCTTCAAACATTTCTGGTATATGAATAACATGTTTTTCAATGGCAAAAATCAATGAATATTGTAAATGCACAAACAGTAATTTCTCCGCATTGCAAGGTGCAATTCTGAAATTTTTTGCTTTTTCCTGCTCCTCTTAGCATGATAAAGAAGATTCAAAGAGAGTGAGATGCCAGCTCCTTTCATTCAGTCAGTAGCTTCAATCATTTCTGGACGTTTTTCAATGGCAAAAATCAATGAATATTGTAAATGCACAAACAGTAATTTCTCCGCATTGCAAGGTGCAATTCTGAAATTTTTTACTTTTTCCTGCTCCTCTTAGCATGATAAAGAAGATTCAAAGAGAGTGAGATGCCAGCTCCTTTCATTCAGTCAGTAGCTTCAATCATTTCTGGTATATGAATAACATGATGTTTTTCAATGGCAAAAATCAATGAATATTGTAAATGCACAAACAGTAATTTCTCCGCATTGCAAGGTGCAATTCTGAAATTTTTTGCTTTTTCCTGCTCCTCTTAGCATGATAAAGAAGATTCAAAGAGAGTGAGATGCCAGCTCCTTTCATTCAGTCAGTAGCTTCAAACATTTCTGGTATATGAATAACATGATGTTTTTCAATGGCAAAAATCAATGAATATTGTAAATGCACAAACAGTAATTTCTCCGCATTGCAAGGTGCAAGTCTGAAATTTTTTGCTTTTTCCTGCTCCTCTTAGCATGATAAAGAAGATTCAAAGAGAGTGAGATGCCAGCTACTTTCATTCAGTCAGTAGCTTCAATCATTTCTGGACGTTTTTCAATGGTAAAAATCAATGAATATTGTAAATGCACAAACAGTAATTTCTCCACATTGCAAGGTGCAATTCTGAAATTTTTTGCTTTTTCCTGCTCCTCTTAGCATGATAAAGAAGATTCAAAGAGAGTGAGATGCCAGCTCCTTTCATTCAGTCAGTAGCTTCAAACATTTCTGGTATATGAATAACATGATGTTTTTCAATGGCAAAAATCAATGAATATTGTAAATGCACAAACAGTAATTTCTCCGCATTGCAAGGTGCAATTCTGAAATTTTTTGCTTTTTCCTGCTCCTCTTAGCATGATAAAGAAGATTCAAAGAGAGTGAGATGCCAGCTCCTTTCATTCAGTCAGTAGCTTCAAACATTTCTGGTATATGAATAACATGATGTTTTTCAATGGCAAAAATCAATGAATATTGTAAATGCACAAACAGTAATTTCTCCGCATTGCAAGGTGCAAGTCTGAAATTTTTTGCTTTTTCCTGCTCCTCTTAGCATGATAAAGAAGATTCAAAGAGAGTGAGATGCCAGCTACTTTCATTCAGTCAGTAGCTTCAATCATTTCTGGACGTTTTTCAATGGTAAAAATCAATGAATATTGTAAATGCACAAACAGTAATTTCTCCGCATTGCAAGGTGCAATTCTGAAATTTTTTGCTTTTTCCTGCTCCTCTTAGCATGATAAAGAAGATTCAAAGAGAGTGAGATGCCAGCTCCTTTCATTCAGTCAGTAGCTTCAATCATTTCTGGACGTTTTTCAATGGCAAAAACCAATGAATATTGTAAATGCACAAACAGTAATTTCTCCGCATTGCAAGGTGCAATTCTGAAATTTTTTGCTTTTTCCTGCTCCTCTTAGCATGATAAAGAAGATTCAAAGAGAGTGAGATGCCAGCTCCTTTCATTCAGTCAGTACCTTCAATCATTTCTGGACGTTTTTCAATGGCAAAAATCAATGAATATTGTAAATGCACAAACAGTAATTTCTCCGCATTGCAAGGTGCAATTCTGAAATTTTTTGCTTTTTCCTGCTCCTCTTAGCATGATAAAGAAGATTCAAAGAGAGTGAGATGCCAGCTCCTTTCATTCAGTCAGTAGCTTCAAACATTTCTGGTATATGAATAACATGATGTTTTTCAATGGCAAAAATCAATGAATATTGTAAATGCACAAACAGTAATTTCTCCGCATTGCAAGGTGCAATTCTGAAATTTTTTGCTTTTTCCTGCTCCTCTTAGCATGATAAAGAAGATTCAAAGAGAGTGAGATGCCAGCTCCTTTCATTCAGTCAGTAGCTTCAATCATTTCTGGATGTTTTTCAATGGCAAAAATCAATGAATATTGTAAATGCACAAACAGTAATTTCTCCGCATTGCAAGGTGCAATTCTGAAATTTTTTGCTTTTTCCTGCTCCTCTTAGCATGATAAAGAAGATTCAAAGAGAGTGAGATGCCAGCTCCTTTCATTCACTCAGTAGCTTCAAACATTTCTGGTATATGAATAACATGATGTTTTTCAATGGCAAAAATCAATGAATATTGTAAATGCACAAACAGTAATTTCTCCGCATTGCAAGGTGCAAGTCTGAAATTTTTTGCTTTTTCCTGCTCCTCTTAGCATGATAAAGAAGATTCAAAGAGAGTGAGATGCCAGCTACTTTCATTCAGTCAGTAGCTTCAATCATTTCTGGACGTTTTTCAATGGTAAAAATCAATGAATATTGTAAATGCACAAACAGTAATTTCTCCACATTGCAAGGTGCAATTCTGAAATTTTTTGCTTTTTCCTGCTCCTCTTAGCATGATAAAGAAGATTCAAAGAGAGTGAGATGCCAGCTCCTTTCATTCAGTCAGTAGCTTCAAACATTTCTGGTATATGAATAACATGATGTTTTTCAATGGCAAAAATCAATGAATATTGTAAATGCACAAACAGTAATTTCTCCGCATTGCAAGGTGCAATTCTGAAATTTTTTGCTTTTTCCTGCTCCTCTTAGCATGATAAAGAAGATTCAAAGAGAGTGAGATGCCAGCTCCTTTCATTCAGTCAGTAGCTTCAATCATTTCTGGATGTTTTTCAATGGCAAAAATCAATGAATATTGTAAATGCACAAACTGTAATTTCTCCGCATTGCAAGGTGCAATTCTGAAATTTTTTGCTTTTTCCTGCTCCTCTTAGCATGATAAAGAAGATTCAAAGAGAGTGAGATGCCAGCTCCTTTCATTCAGTCAGTAGCTTCAATCATTTCTGGACGTTTTTCAATGGCAAAAACCAATGAATATTGTAAATGCACAAACAGTAATTTCTCCGCATTGCAAGGTGCAATTCTGAAATTTTTTGCTTTTTCCTGCTCCTCTTAGCATGATAAAGAAGATTCAAAGAGAGTGAGATGCCAGCTCCTTTCATTCAGTCAGTACCTTCAATCATTTCTGGACGTTTTTCAATGGCAAAAATCAATGAATATTGTAAATGCACAAACAGTAATTTCTCCGCATTGCAAGGTGCAATTCTGAAATTTTTTGCTTTTTCCCGCTCCTCTTAGCATGATAAAGAAGATTCAAAGAGAGTGAGGTGCCAGCTCCTTTCATTCAGTCAGTAGCTTCAAACATTTCTGGTATATGAATAACATGTTTTTCAATGGCAAAAATCAATGAATATTGTAAATGCACAAACAGTAATTTCTCCGCATTGCAAGGTGCAATTCTGAAATTTTTTGCTTTTTCCTGCTCCTCTTAGCATGATAAGAAGATTCAAAGAGAGTGAGATGCCAGCTCCTTTCATTCAGTCAGTAGCTTCAATCATTTCTGGACGTTTTTCAATGGCAAAAATCAATGAATATTGTAAATGCACAAACAGCAATTTCTCCGCATTGCAAGGTGCAATTCTGAAATTTTTTGCTTTTTCCTGCTCCTCTTAGCATGATAAAGAAGATTCAAAGAGAGTGAGATGTCAGCTCCTTTCATTCAGTCAGTAGCTTCAAACATTTCTGGTATATGAATAACATGATGTTTTTCAATGGCAAAAATCAATGAATATTGTAAATGCACAAACAGTAATTTCTCCGCATTGCAAGGTGCAATTCTGAAATTTTTTGCTTTTTCCTGCTCCTCTTAGCATGATAAAGAAGATTCAAAGAGAGTGAGATGCCAGCTCCTTTCATTCAGTCAGTAGCTTCAATCATTTCTGGATGTTTTTCAATGGCAAAAATCAATGAATATTGTAAATGCACAAACAGTAATTTCTCCGCATTGCAAGGTGCAATTCTGAAATTTTTTGCTTTTTCCTGCTCCTCTTAGCATGATAAAGAAGATTCAAAGAGAGTGAGAGGCCAGATCCTTTCGTTCAGTCAGTAGCTTCAATCATTTCTGGACGTTTTTCAATGGCAAAAATCATTGAATATTATAAATGCACAAACAGTAATTTCTCCGCATTGCAAGGTGCAATTCTGAAATTTTTTGCTTTTTCCCACTCCTCTTAGCATGATAAAGAAGATTCAAAGAGAGTGAGGTGCCAGCTCCTTTCATTCAGTCAGTAGCTTCAAACATTTCTGGTATATGAATAACATGTTTTTCAATGGCAAAAATCAATGAATATTGTAAATGCACAAACAGTAATTTCTCCGCATTGCAAGGTGCAATTCTGAAATTTTTTGCTTTTTCCTGCTCCTCTTAGCATGATAAAGAAGATTCAAAGAGAGTGAGATGCCAGCTCCTTTCATTCAGTCAGTAGCTTCAATCATTTCTGGACGTTTTTCAATGGCAAAAATCAATGAATATTGTAAATGCACAAACAGTAATTTCTCCGCATTGCAAGGTGCAATTCTGAAATTTTTTGCTTTTTCCTGCTCCTCTTAGCATGATAAAGAAGATTCAAAGAGAGTGAGATGTCAGCTCTTTTCATTCAGTCAGTAGCTTCAAACATTTCTGGTATATGAATAACATGATGTTTTTCAATGGCAAAAATCAATGAATATTGTAAATGCACAAACAGTAATTTCTCCGCATTGCAAGGTGCAATTCTGAAATTTTTTGCTTTTTCCTGCTCCTCTTAGCATGATAAAGAAGATTCAAAGAGAGTGAGATGCCAGCTCCTTTCATTCAGTCAGTAGCTTCAATCATTTCTGGATGTTTTTCAATGGCAAAAATCAATGAATATTGTAAATGCACAAACAGTAATTTCTCCGCATTGCAAGGTGCAATTCTGAAATTTTTTGCTTTTTCCTGCTCCTCTTAGCATGATAAAGAAGATTCAAAGAGAGTGAGATGCCAGCTCCTTTCGTTCAGTCAGTAGCTTCAATCATTTCTGGACGTTTTTTAATGGCAAAAATCATTGAATATTATAAATGCACAAACAGTAATTTCTCCGCATTGCAAGGTGCAATTCTGAAATTTTTTACTTTTTCCTGCTCCTCTTAGCATGATAAAGAAGATTCAAAGAGAGTGAGATGCCAGCTCCTTTCATTCAGTCAGTAGCTTCAATCATTTCTGGTATATGAATAACATGATGTTTTTCAATGGCAAAAATCAATGAATATTGTAAATGCACAAACAGTAATTTCTCCGCATTGCAAGGTGCAATTCTGAAATTTTTTGCTTTTTCCTGCTCCTCTTAGCATGATAAAGAAGATTCAAAGAGAGTGAGATGCCAGCTCCTTTCATTCAGTCAGTAGCTTCAAACATTTCTGGTATATGAATAACATGATGTTTTTCAATGGCAAAAATCAATGAATATTGTAAATGCACAAACAGTAATTTCTCCGCATTGCAAGGTGCAAGTCTGAAATTTTTTGCTTTTTCCTGCTCCTCTTAGCATGATAAAGAAGATTCAAAGAGAGTGAGATGCCAGCTACTTTCATTCAGTCAGTAGCTTCAATCATTTCTGGACGTTTTTCAATGGTAAAAATCAATGAATATTGTAAATGCACAAACAGTAATTTCTCCACATTGCAAGGTGCAATTCTGAAATTTTTTGCTTTTTCCTGCTCCTCTTAGCATGATAAAGAAGATTCAAAGAGAGTGAGATGCCAGCTCCTTTCATTCAGTCAGTAGCTTCAAACATTTCTGGTATATGAATAACATGATGTTTTTCAATGGCAAAAATCAATGAATATTGTAAATGCACAAACAGTAATTTCTCCGCATTGCAAGGTGCAATTCTGAAATTTTTTGCTTTTTCCTGCTCCTCTTAGCATGATAAAGAAGATTCAAAGAGAGTGAGATGCCAGCTCCTTTCATTCAGTCAGTAGCTTCAAACATTTCTGGTATATGAATAACATGATGTTTTTCAATGGCAAAAATCAATGAATATTGTAAATGCACAAACAGTAATTTCTCCGCATTGCAAGGTGCAAGTCTGAAATTTTTTGCTTTTTCCTGCTCCTCTTAGCATGATAAAGAAGATTCAAAGAGAGTGAGATGCCAGCTACTTTCATTCAGTCAGTAGCTTCAATCATTTCTGGACGTTTTTCAATGGTAAAAATCAATGAATATTGTAAATGCACAAACAGTAATTTCTCCACATTGCAAGGTGCAATTCTGAAATTTTTTGCTTTTTCCTGCTCCTCTTAGCATGATAAAGAAGATTCAAAGAGAGTGAGATGCCAGCTCCTTTCATTCAGTCAGTAGCTTCAAACATTTCTGGTATATGAATAACATGATGTTTTTCAATGGCAAAAATCAATGAATATTGTAAATGCACAAACAGTAATTTCTCCGCATTGCAAGGTGCAATTCTGAAATTTTTTGCTTTATGTTATTCATATACCAGAAATGTTTGAAGCTACTGACTGAATGAAAGGAGCTGGCATCTCACTCTCTTTGAATCTTCTTTATCATGCTAAGAGGAGCAGGAAAAAGCAAAAAATTTCAGAATTGCACCTTGCAATGCGGAGAAATTACTGTTTGTGCATTTACAATATTCATTGATTTTTGCCATTGAAAAACATCATGTTATTCATATACCAGAAATGATTGAAGCTACTGACTGAATGAAAGGAGCTGGCATCTCACTCTCTTTGAATCTTCTTTATCATGCTAAGAGGAGCAGGAAAAAGCAAAAAATTTCAGAATTGCACCTTGCAATGCGGAGAAATTACTGTTTGTGCATTTACAATATTCATTGATTTTTGCCATTGAAAAACATCCAGAAATGATTGAAGCTACTGACTGAATGAAAGGAGCTGGCATCTCACTCTCTTTGAATCTTCTTTATCATGCTAAGAGGAGCAGGAAATAGCAAAAAATTTCAGAATTGCACCTTGCAATGCGGAGAAATTACTGTTTGTGCATTTACAATATTCATTGATTTTTGCCATTGAAAAACATCATGTTATTCATATACCAGAAATGTTTGAAGCTACTGACTGAATGAAAGGAGCTGACATCTCACTCTCTTTGAATCTTCTTTATCATGCTAAGAGGAGCAGGAAAAAGCAAAAAATTTCAGAATTGCACCTTGCAATGCGGAGAAATTACTGTTTATGCATTTACAATATTCATTGATTTTTGCCATTGAAAAACGTCCAGAAATGATTGAAGCTACTGACTGAATGAAAGGAGCTGGCATCTCACTCTCTTTGAATCTTCTTTATCATGCTAAGAGGAGCAGGAAAAAGCAAAAAATTTCAGAATTGCACCTTGCAATGCGGAGAAATTACTGTTTGTGCATTTACAATATTCATTGATTTTTGCCATTGAAAAACATGTTATTCATATACCAGAAATGTTTGAAGCTACTGACTGAATGAAAGGAGCTGGCACCTCACTCTCTTTGAATCTTCTTTATCATGCTAAGAGGAGCGGGAAAAAGCAAAAAATTTCAGAATTGCACCTTGCAATGCGGAGAAATTACTGTTTGTGCATTTATAATATTCAATGATTTTTGCCTTTGAAAAACGTCCAGAAATGATTGAAGCTACTGACTGAACGAAAGGAGCTGGCATCTCACTCTCTTTGAATCTTCTTTATCATGCTAAGAGGAGCAGGAAAAAGCAAAAAATTTCAGAATTGCACCTTGCAATGCGGAGAAATTACTGTGTGCATTTACAATATTCATTGATTTTTGCCATTGAAAAACATCCAGAAATGATTGAAGCTACTGACTGAATGAAAGGAGCTGGCATCTCACTCTCTTTGAATCTTCTTTATCATGCTAAGAGGAGCAGGAAAAAGTAAAAAATTTCAGAATTGCACCTTGCAATGCGGAGAAATTACTGTTTGTGCATTTATAATATTCAATGATTTTTGCCATTGAAAAACGTCCAGAAATGATTGAAGCTACTGACTGAACGAAAGGAGCTGGCATCTCACTCTCTTTGAATCTTCTTTATCATGCTAAGAGGAGCAGGAAAAAGCAAAAAATTTCAGAATTGCACCTTGCAATGCGGAGAAATTACTGTTTGTGCATTTACAATATTCATTGATTTTTGCCATTGAAAAACATCCAGAAATGATTGAAGCTACTGACTGAATGAAAGGAGCTGGCATCTCACTCTCTTTGAATCTTCTTTATCATGCTAAGAGGAGCAGGAAATAGCAAAAAATTTCAGAATTGCACCTTGCAATGCGGAGAAATTACTGTTTGTGCATTTACAATATTCATTGATTTTTGCCATTGAAAAACATCATGTTATTCATATACCAGAAATGTTTGAAGCTACTGACTGAATGAAAGGAGCTGACATCTCACTCTCTTTGAATCTTCTTTATCATGCTAAGAGGAGCAGGAAAAAGCAAAAAATTTCAGAATTGCACCTTGCAATGCGGAGAAATTACTGTTTATGCATTTACAATATTCATTGATTTTTGCCATTGAAAAACGTCCAGAAATGATTGAAGCTACTGACTGAATGAAAGGAGCTGGCATCTCACTCTCTTTGAATCTTCTTTATCATGCTAAGAGGAGCAGGAAAAAGCAAAAAATTTCAGAATTGCACCTTGCAATGCGGAGAAATTACTGTTTGTGCATTTACAATATTCATTGATTTTTGCCATTGAAAAACATGTTATTCACATACCAGAAATGTTTGAAGCTACTGACTGAATGAAAGGAGCTGGCACCTCACTCTCTTTGAATCTTCTTTATCATGCTAAGAGGAGCGGGAAAAAGCAAAAAATTTCAGAATTGCACCTTGCAATGCGGAGAAATTACTGTTTGTGCATTTATAATATTCAATGATTTTTGCCATTGAAAAACGTCCAGAAATGATTGAAGCTACTGACTGAACGAAAGGAGCTGGCATCTCACTCTCTTTGAATCTTCTTTATCATGCTAAGAGGAGCAGGAAAAAGCAAAAAATTTCAGAATTGCACCTTGCAATGCGGAGAAATTACTGTTTGTGCATTTACAATATTCATTGATTTTTGCCATTGAAAAACATCCAGAAATGATTGAAGCTACTGACTGAATGAAAGGAGCTGGCATCTCACTCTCTTTGAATCTTCTTTATCATGCTAAGAGGAGCAGGAAAAAGCAAAAAATTTCAGAATTGCACCTTGCAATGCGGAGAAGTTACTGTTTGTGCATTTACAATATTCATTGATTTTTGCCATTGAAAAACATCATGTTATTCATATACCAGAAATGTTTGAAGCTACTGACTGAATGAAAGGAGCTGACATCTCACTCTCTTTGAATCTTCTTTATCATGCTAAGAGGAGCAGGAAAAAGCAAAAAATTTCAGAATTGCACCTTGCAATGCGGAGAAATTACTGTTTGTGCATTTACAATATTCATTGATTTTTGCCATTGAAAAACGTCCAGAAATGATTGAAGCTACTGACTGAATGAAAGGAGCTGGCATCTCACTCTCTTTGAATCTTCTTTATCATGCTAAGAGGAGCAGGAAAAAGCAAAAAATTTCAGAATTGCACGTTGCAATGCGGAGAAATTACTGTTTGTGCATTTACAATATTCATTGATTTTTGCCATTGAAAAACATGTTATTCATATACCAGAAATGTTTGAAGCTACTGACTGAATGAAAGGAGCTGGCACCTCACTCTCTTTGAATCTTCTTTATCATGCTAAGAGGAGCAGGAAAAAGCAAAAAATTTCAGAATTGCACCTTGCAATGCGGAGAAATTACTGTTTGTGCATTTACAATATTCATTGATTTTTGCCATTGAAAAACATCATGTTATTCATATACCAGAAATGTTTGAAGCTACTGACTGAATGAAAGGAGCTGGCATCTCACTCTCTTTGAATCTTCTTTATCATGCTAAGAGGAGCAGGAAAAAGCAAAAAATTTCAGAATTGCACCTTGCAATGTGGAGAAATTACTGTTTGTGCATTTACAATATTCATTGATTTTTACCATTGAAAAACGTCCAGAAATGATTGAAGCTACTGACTGAATGAAAGTAGCTGGCATCTCACTCTCTTTGAATCTTCTTTATCATGCTAAGAGGAGCAGGAAAAAGCAAAAAATTTCAGACTTGCACCTTGCAATGCGGAGAAATTACTGTTTGTGCATTTACAATATTCATTGATTTTTGCCATTGAAAAACATCATGTTATTCATATACCAGAAATGATTGAAGCTACTGACTGAATGAAAGGAGCTGGCATCTCACTCTCTTTGAATCTTCTTTATCATGCTAAGAGGAGCAGGAAAAAGTAAAAAAAAATTCAGAATTGCACCTTGCAATGCGGAGAAATTACTGTTTGTGCATTTATAATATTCAATGATTTTTGCCATTGAAAAACGTCCAGAAATGATTGAAGCTACTGACTGAACGAAAGGAGCTGGCATCTCACTCTCTTTGAATCTTCTTTATCATGCTAAGAGGAGCAGGAAAAAGCAAAAAATTTCAGAATTGCACCTTGCAATGCGGAGAAATTACTGTTTGTGCATTTACAATATTCATTGATTTTTGCCATTGAAAAACATCATGTTATTCATATACCAGAAATGTTTGAAGCTACTGACTGAATGAAAGGAGCTGACATCTCACTCTCTTTGAATCTTCTTTATCATGCTAAGAGGAGCAGGAAAAAGCAAAAAATTTCAGAATTGCACCTTGCAATGCGGAGAAATTACTGTTTGTGCATTTACAATATTCATTGATTTTTGCCATTGAAAAACATCCAGAAATGATTGAAGCTACTGACTGAATGAAAGGAGCTGGCATCTCACTCTCTTTTAATCTTCTTTATCATGCTAAGAGGAGCAGGAAAAAGCAAAAAATTTCAGAATTGCACCTTGCAATGCGGAGAAATTACTGTTTGTGCATTTACAATATTCATTGATTTTTGCCATTGAAAAACATCATGTTATTCATATACCAGAAATGTTTGAAGCTACTGACTGAATGAAAGGAGCTGGCATCTCACTCTCTTTGAATCTTCTTTATCATGCTAAGAGGAGCAGGAAAAAGCAAAAAATTTCAGAATTGCACCTTGCAATGCGGAGAAATTACTGTTTGTGCATTTACAATATTCATTGATTTTTGCCATTGAAAAACGTCCAGAAATTATTGAAGGTACTGACTGAATGAAAGGAGCTGGCATCTCACTCTCTTTGAATCTTCTTTATCATGCTAAGAGGAGCAGGAAAAAGCAAAAAATTTCAGAATTGCACCTTGCAATGCGGAGAAATTACTGTTTGTGCATTTACAATATTCATTGGTTTTTGCCATTGAAAAACGTCCAGAAATGATTGAAGCTACTGACTGAATGAAAGGAGCTGGCATCTCACTCTCTTTGAATCTTCTTTATCATGCTAAGAGGAGCAGGAAAAAGCAAAAAATTTCAGAATTGCACCTTGCAATGCGGAGAAATTACAGTTTTTGCATTTACAATATTCATTGATTTTTGCCATTGAAAAACATCCAGAAATGATTGAAGCTACTGACTGAATGAAAGGAGCTGGCATCTCACTCTCTTTGAATCTTCTTTATCATGCTAAGAGGAGCAGGAAAAAGCAAAAAATTTCAGAATTGCACCTTGCAATGCGGAGAAATTACTGTTTGTGCATTTACAATATTCATTGATTTTTGCCATTGAAAAACATCATGTTATTCATATACCAGAAATGTTTGAAGCTACTGACTGAATGAAAGGAGCTGGCATCTCACTCTCTTTGAATCTTCTTTATCATGCTAAGAGGAGCAGGAAAAAGCAAAAAATTTCAGAATTGCACCTTGCAATGTGGAGAAATTACTGTTTGTGCATTTACAATATTCATTGATTTTTACCATTGAAAAACGTCCAGAAATGATTGAAGCTACTGACTGAATGAAAGTAGCTGGCATCTCACTCTCTTTGAATCTTCTTTATCATGCTAAGAGGAGCAGGAAAAAGCAAAAAATTTCAGACTTGCACCTTGCAATGCGGAGAAATTACTGTTTGTGCATTTACAATATTCATTGATTTTTGCCATTGAAAAACATCATGTTATTCATATACCAGAAATGTTTGAAGCTACTGACTGAATGAAAGGAGCTGGCATCTCACTCTCTTTGAATCTTCTTTATCATGCTAAGAGGAGCAGGAAAAAGCAAAAAATTTCAGAATTGCACCTTGCAATGCGGAGAAATTACTGTTTGTGCATTTACAATATTCATTGATTTTTGCCATTGAAAAACATCATGTTATTCATATACCAGAAATGTTTGAAGCTACTGACTGAATGAAAGGAGCTGGCATCTCACTCTCTTTGAATCTTCTTTATCATGCTAAGAGGAGCAGGAAAAAGCAAAAAATTTCAGAATTGCACCTTGCAATGTGGAGAAATTACTGTTTGTGCATTTACAATATTCATTGATTTTTACCATTGAAAAACGTCCAGAAATGATTGAAGCTACTGACTGAATGAAAGTAGCTGGCATCTCACTCTCTTTGAATCTTCTATATCATGCTAAGAGGAGTAGGAAAAAGCAAAAAATTTCAGACTTGCACCTTGCAATGCGGAGAAATTACTGTTTGTGCATTTACAATATTCATTGATTTTTGCCATTGAAAAACATCATGTTATTCATATACCAGAAATGTTTGAAGCTACTGACTGAATGAAAGGAGCTGGCATCTCACTCTCTTTGAATCTTCTTTATCATGCTAAGAGGAGCAGGAAAAAGCAAAAAATTTCAGAATTGCACCTTGCAATGCGGAGAAATTACTGTTTGTGCATTTATAATATTCATTGATTTTTGCCATTGAAAAACATCATGTTATTCATATGCCAGAAATGATTGAAGCTACTGACTGAATGAAAGGAGCTGGCATCTCACTCTCTTTGAATCTTCTTTATCATGCTAAGAGGAGCAGGAAAAAGTAAAAAATTTCAGAATTGCACCTTGCAATGCGGAGAAATTACTGTTTGTGCATTTATAATATTCAATGATTTTTGCCATTGAAAAACGTCCAGAAATGATTGAAGCTACTGACTGAACGAAAGGAGCTGGCATCTCACTCTCTTTGAATCTTCTTTATCATGCTAAGAGGAGCAGGAAAAAGCAAAAAATTTCAGAATTGCACCTTGCAATGCGGAGAAATTACTGTTTGTGCATTTATAATATTCAATGATTTTTGCCATTGAAAAACGTCCAGAAATGATTGAAGCTACTGACTGAACGAAAGGAGCTGGCATCTCACTCTCTTTGAATCTTCTTTATCATGCTAAGAGGAGCAGGAAAAAGCAAAAAATTTCAGAATTGCACCTTGCAATGCGGAGAAATTACTGTTTGTGCATTTACAATATTCATTGATTTTTGCCATTGAAAAACATCCAGAAATGATTGAAGCTACTGACTGAATGAAAGGAGCTGGCATCTCACTCTCTTTGAATCTTCTTTATCATGCTAAGAGGAGCAGGAAAAAGCAAAAAATTTCAGAATTGCACCTTGCAATGCGGAGAAATTACTGTTTGTGCATTTACAATATTCATTGATTTTTGCCATTGAAAAACATCATGTTATTCATATACCAGAAATGTTTGAAGCTACTGACTGAATGAAAGGAGCTGACATCTCACTCTCTTTGAATCTTCTTTATCATGCTAAGAGGAGCAGGAAAAAGCAAAAAATTTCAGAATTGCACCTTGCAATGCGGAGAAATTACTGTTTGTGCATTTACAATATTCATTGATTTTTGCCATTGAAAAACGTCCAGAAATGATTGAAGCTACTGACTGAATGAAAGGAGCTGGCATCTCACTCTCTTTGAATCTTCTTTATCATGCTAAGAGGAGCAGGAAAAAGCAAAAAATTTCAGAATTGCACCTTGCAATGCGGAGAAATTACTGTTTGTGCATTTACAATATTCATTGATTTTTGCCATTGAAAAACATGTTATTCATATACCAGAAATGTTTGAAGCTACTGACTGAATGAAAGGAGCTGGCACCTCACTCTCTTTGAATCTTCTTTATCATGCTAAGAGGAGCGGGAAAAAGCAAAAAATTTCAGAATTGCACCTTGCAATGCGGAGAAATTACTGTTTGTGCATTTATAATATTCAATGATTTTTGCCATTGAAAAACGTCCAGAAATGATTGAAGCTACTGACTGAACGAAAGGAGCTGGCATCTCACTCTCTTTGAATCTTCTTTATCATGCTAAGAGGAGCAGGAAAAAGCAAAAAATTTCAGAATTGCACCTTGCAATGCGGAGAAATTACTGTTTGTGCATTTACAATATTCATTGATTTTTGCCATTGAAAAACATCCAGAAATGATTGAAGCTACTGACTGAATGAAAGGAGCTGGCATCTCACTCTCTTTGAATCTTCTTTATCATGCTAAGAGGAGCAGGAAAAAGCAAAAAATTTCAGAATTGCACCTTGCAATGCGGAGAAATTACTGTTTGTGCATTTACAATATTCATTGATTTTTGCCATTGAAAAACATCATGTTATTCATATACCAGAAATGTTTGAAGCTACTGACTGAATGAAAGGAGCTGACATCTCACTCTCTTTGAATCTTCTTTATCATGCTAAGAGGAGCAGGAAAAATCAAAAAATTTCAGAATTGCACCTTGCAATGCGGAGAAATTGCTGTTTGTGCATTTACAATATTCATTGATTTTTGCCATTGAAAAACGTCCAGAAATGATTGAAGCTACTGACTGAATGAAAGGAGCTGGCATCTCACTCTCTTTGAATCTTCTTATCATGCTAAGAGGAGCAGGAAAAAGCAAAAAATTTCAGAATTGCACCTTGCAATGCGGAGAAATTACTGTTTGTGCATTTACAATATTCATTGATTTTTGCCATTGAAAAACATCATGTTATTCATATACCAGAAATGTTTGAAGCTACTGACTGAATGAAAGGAGCTGGCTTCTCACTCTCTTTGAATCTTCTTTATCATGCTAAGAGGAGCAGGAAAAAGCAAAAAATTTCAGAATTGCACCTTGCAATGCGGAGAAATTACTGTTTGTGCATTTACAATATTCATTGATTTTTGCCATTGAAAAACATGTTATTCATATACCAGAAATGTTTGAAGCTACTGACTGAATGAAAGGAGCTGGCACCTCACTCTCTTTGAATCTTCTTTATCATGCTAAGAGGAGCAGGAAAAAGCAAAAAATTTCAGAATTGCACCTTGCAATGCGGAGAAATTACTGTTTGTGCATTTACAATATTCATTGATTTTTGCCATTGAAAAACATCATGTTATTCATATACCAGAAATGTTTGAAGCTACTGACTGAATGAAAGGAGCTGGCATCTCACTCTCTTTGAATCTTCTTTATCATGCTAAGAGGAGCAGGAAAAAGCAAAAAATTTCAGAATTGCACCTTGCAATGTGGAGAAATTACTGTTTGTGCATTTACAATATTCATTGATTTTTACCATTGAAAAACGTCCAGAAATGATTGAAGCTACTGACTGAATGAAAGTAGCTGGCATCTCACTCTCTTTGAATCTTCTTTATCATGCTAAGAGGAGCAGGAAAAAGCAAAAAATTTCAGACTTGCACCTTGCAATGCGGAGAAATTACTGTTTGTGCATTTACAATATTCATTGATTTTTGCCATTGAAAAACATCATGTTATTCATATACCAGAAATGATTGAAGCTACTGACTGAATGAAAGGAGCTGGCATCTCACTCTCTTTGAATCTTCTTTATCATGCTAAGAGGAGCAGGAAAAAGTAAAAAAAAATTCAGAATTGCACCTTGCAATGCGGAGAAATTACTGTTTGTGCATTTATAATATTCAATGATTTTTGCCATTGAAAAACGTCCAGAAATGATTGAAGCTACTGACTGAACGAAAGGAGCTGGCATCTCACTCTCTTTGAATCTTCTTTATCATGCTAAGAGGAGCAGGAAAAAGCAAAAAATTTCAGAATTGCACCTTGCAATGCGGAGAAATTACTGTTTGTGCATTTATAATATTCATTGATTTTTGCCATTGAAAAACATCATGTTATTCATATGCCAGAAATGATTGAAGCTACTGACTGAATGAAAGGAGCTGGCATCTCACTCTCTTTGAATCTTCTTTATCATGCTAAGAGGAGCAGGAAAAAGTAAAAAATTTCAGAATTGCACCTTGCAATGCGGAGAAATTACTGTTTGTGCATTTATAATATTCAATGATTTTTGCCATTGAAAAACGTCCAGAAATGATTGAAGCTACTGACTGAACGAAAGGAGCTGGCATCTCACTCTCTTTGAATCTTCTTTATCATGCTAAGAGGAGCAGGAAAAAGCAAAAAATTTCAGAATTGCACCTTGCAATGCGGAGAAATTACTGTTTGTGCATTTATAATATTCAATGATTTTTGCCATTGAAAAACGTCCAGAAATGATTGAAGCTACTGACTGAACGAAAGGAGCTGGCATCTCACTCTCTTTGAATCTTCTTTATCATGCTAAGAGGAGCAGGAAAAAGCAAAAAATTTCAGAATTGCACCTTGCAATGCGGAGAAATTACTGTTTGTGCATTTACAATATTCATTGATTTTTGCCATTGAAAAACATCCAGAAATGATTGAAGCTACTGACTGAATGAAAGGAGCTGGCATCTCACTCTCTTTGAATCTTCTTTATCATGCTAAGAGGAGCAGGAAAAAGCAAAAAATTTCAGAATTGCACCTTGCAATGCGGAGAAATTACTGTTTGTGCATTTACAATATTCATTGATTTTTGCCATTGAAAAACATCATGTTATTCATATACCAGAAATGTTTGAAGCTACTGACTGAATGAAAGGAGCTGACATCTCACTCTCTTTGAATCTTCTTTATCATGCTAAGAGGAGCAGGAAAAAGCAAAAAATTTCAGAATTGCACCTTGCAATGCGGAGAAATTACTGTTTGTGCATTTACAATATTCATTGATTTTTGCCATTGAAAAACGTCCAGAAATGATTGAAGCTACTGACTGAATGAAAGGAGCTGGCATCTCACTCTCTTTGAATCTTCTTTATCATGCTAAGAGGAGCAGGAAAAAGCAAAAAATTTCAGAATTGCACCTTGCAATGCGGAGAAATTACTGTTTGTGCATTTACAATATTCATTGATTTTTGCCATTGAAAAACATGTTATTCATATACCAGAAATGTTTGAAGCTACTGACTGAATGAAAGGAGCTGGCACCTCACTCTCTTTGAATCTTCTTTATCATGCTAAGAGGAGCGGGAAAAAGCAAAAAATTTCAGAATTGCACCTTGCAATGCAGAGAAATTACTGTTTGTGCATTTATAATATTCAATGATTTTTGCCATTGAAAAACGTCCAGAAATGATTGAAGCTACTGACTGAACGAAAGGAGCTGGCATCTCACTCTCTTTGAATCTTCTTTATCATGCTAAGAGGAGCAGGAAAAAGCAAAAAATTTCAGAATTGCACCTTGCAATGCGGAGAAATTACTGTTTGTGCATTTACAATATTCATTGATTTTTGCCATTGAAAAACATCCAGAAATGATTGAAGCTACTGACTGAATGAAAGGAGCTGGCATCTCACTCTCTTTGAATCTTCTTTATCATGCTAAGAGGAGCAGGAAAAAGCAAAAAATTTCAGAATTGCACCTTGCAATGCGGAGAAATTACTGTTTGTGCATTTACAATATTCATTGATTTTTGCCATTGAAAAACATCATGTTATTCATATACCAGAAATGTTTGAAGCTACTGACTGAATGAAAGGAGCTGACATCTCACTCTCTTTGAATCTTCTTTATCATGCTAAGAGGAGCAGGAAAAATCAAAAAATTTCAGAATTGCACCTTGCAATGCGGAGAAATTGCTGTTTGTGCATTTACAATATTCATTGATTTTTGCCATTGAAAAACGTCCAGAAATGATTGAAGCTACTGACTGAATGAAAGGAGCTGGCATCTCACTCTCTTTGAATCTTCTTATCATGCTAAGAGGAGCAGGAAAAAGCAAAAAATTTCAGAATTGCACCTTGCAATGCGGAGAAATTACTGTTTGTGCATTTACAATATTCATTGATTTTTGCCATTGAAAAACATCATGTTATTCATATACCAGAAATGTTTGAAGCTACTGACTGAATGAAAGGAGCTGGCTTCTCACTCTCTTTGAATCTTCTTTATCATGCTAAGAGGAGCAGGAAAAAGCAAAAAATTTCAGAATTGCACCTTGCAATGCGGAGAAATTACTGTTTGTGCATTTACAATATTCATTGATTTTTGCCATTGAAAAACATGTTATTCATATACCAGAAATGTTTGAAGCTACTGACTGAATGAAAGGAGCTGGCACCTCACTCTCTTTGAATCTTCTTTATCATGCTAAGAGGAGCAGGAAAAAGCAAAAAATTTCAGAATTGCACCTTGCAATGCGGAGAAATTACTGTTTGTGCATTTACAATATTCATTGATTTTTGCCATTGAAAAACATCATGTTATTCATATACCAGAAATGTTTGAAGCTACTGACTGAATGAAAGGAGCTGGCATCTCACTCTCTTTGAATCTTCTTTATCATGCTAAGAGGAGCAGGAAAAAGCAAAAAATTTCAGAATTGCACCTTGCAATGTGGAGAAATTACTGTTTGTGCATTTACAATATTCATTGATTTTTACCATTGAAAAACGTCCAGAAATGATTGAAGCTACTGACTGAATGAAAGTAGCTGGCATCTCACTCTCTTTGAATCTTCTTTATCATGCTAAGAGGAGCAGGAAAAAGCAAAAAATTTCAGACTTGCACCTTGCAATGCGGAGAAATTACTGTTTGTGCATTTACAATATTCATTGATTTTTGCCATTGAAAAACATCATGTTATTCATATACCAGAAATGATTGAAGCTACTGACTGAATGAAAGGAGCTGGCATCTCACTCTCTTTGAATCTTCTTTATCATGCTAAGAGGAGCAGGAAAAAGTAAAAAAAAATTCAGAATTGCACCTTGCAATGCGGAGAAATTACTGTTTGTGCATTTATAATATTCAATGATTTTTGCCATTGAAAAACGTCCAGAAATGATTGAAGCTACTGACTGAACGAAAGGAGCTGGCATCTCACTCTCTTTGAATCTTCTTTATCATGCTAAGAGGAGCAGGAAAAAGCAAAAAATTTCAGAATTGCACCTTGCAATGCGGAGAAATTACTGTTTGTGCATTTACAATATTCATTGATTTTTGCCATTGAAAAACATCATGTTATTCATATACCAGAAATGTTTGAAGCTACTGACTGAATGAAAGGAGCTGACATCTCACTCTCTTTGAATCTTCTTTATCATGCTAAGAGGAGCAGGAAAAAGCAAAAAATTTCAGAATTGCACCTTGCAATGCGGAGAAATTACTGTTTGTGCATTTACAATATTCATTGATTTTTGCCATTGAAAAACATCCAGAAATGATTGAAGCTACTGACTGAATGAAAGGAGCTGGCATCTCACTCTCTTTGAATCTTCTTTATCATGCTAAGAGGAGCAGGAAAAAGCAAAAAATTTCAGAATTGCACCTTGCAATGCGGAGAAATTACTGTTTGTGCATTTACAATATTCATTGATTTTTGCCATTGAAAAACATCATGTTATTCATATACCAGAAATGTTTGAAGCTACTGACTGAATGAAAGGAGCTGGCATCTCACTCTCTTTGAATCTTCTTTATCATGCTAAGAGGAGCAGGAAAAAGCAAAAAATTTCAGAATTGCACCTTGCAATGCGGAGAAATTACTGTTTGTGCATTTACAATATTCATTGATTTTTGCCATTGAAAAACGTCCAGAAATGATTGAAGGTACTGACTGAATGAAAGGAGCTGGCATCTCACTCTCTTTGAATCTTCTTTATCATGCTAAGAGGAGCAGGAAAAAGCAAAAAATTTCAGAATTGCACCTTGCAATGCGGAGAAATTACTGTTTGTGCATTTACAATATTCATTGGTTTTTGCCATTGAAAAACGTCCAGAAATGATTGAAGCTACTGACTGAATGAAAGGAGCTGGCATCTCACTCTCTTTGAATCTTCTTTATCATGCTAAGAGGAGCAGGAAAAAGCAAAAAATTTCAGAATTGCACCTTGCAATGCGGAGAAATTACAGTTTTTGCATTTACAATATTCATTGATTTTTGCCATTGAAAAACATCCAGAAATGATTGAAGCTACTGACTGAATGAAAGGAGCTGGCATCTCACTCTCTTTGAATCTTCTTTATCATGCTAAGAGGAGCAGGAAAAAGCAAAAAATTTCAGAATTGCACCTTGCAATGCGGAGAAATTACTGTTTGTGCATTTACAATATTCATTGATTTTTGCCATTGAAAAACATCATGTTATTCATATACCAGAAATGTTTGAAGCTACTGACTGAATGAAAGGAGCTGGCATCTCACTCTCTTTGAATCTTCTTTATCATGCTAAGAGGAGCAGGAAAAAGCAAAAAATTTCAGAATTGCACCTTGCAATGTGGAGAAATTACTGTTTGTGCATTTACAATATTCATTGATTTTTACCATTGAAAAACGTCCAGAAATGATTGAAGCTACTGACTGAATGAAAGTAGCTGGCATCTCACTCTCTTTGAATCTTCTTTATCATGCTAAGAGGAGTAGGAAAAAGCAAAAAATTTCAGACTTGCACCTTGCAATGCGGAGAAATTACTGTTTGTGCATTTACAATATTCATTGATTTTTGCCATTGAAAAACATCATGTTATTCATATACCAGAAATGTTTGAAGCTACTGACTGAATGAAAGGAGCTGGCATCTCACTCTCTTTGAATCTTCTTTATCATGCTAAGAGGAGCAGGAAAAAGCAAAAAATTTCAGAATTGCACCTTGCAATGCGGAGAAATTACTGTTTGTGCATTTACAATATTCATTGATTTTTGCCATTGAAAAACATCATGTTATTCATATGCCAGAAATGATTGAAGCTACTGACTGAATGAAAGGAGCTGGCATCTCACTCTCTTTGAATCTTCTTTATCATGCTAAGAGGAGCAGGAAAAAGTAAAAAATTTCAGAATTGCACCTTGCAATGCGGAGAAATTACTGTTTGTGCATTTATAATATTCAATGATTTTTGCCATTGAAAAACGTCCAGAAATGATTGAAGCTACTGACTGAACGAAAGGAGCTGGCATCTCACTCTCTTTGAATCTTCTTTATCATGCTAAGAGGAGCAGGAAAAAGCAAAAAATTTCAGAATTGCACCTTGCAATGCGGAGAAATTACTGTTTGTGCATTTATAATATTCAATGATTTTTGCCATTGAAAAACGTCCAGAAATGATTGAAGCTACTGACTGAACGAAAGGAGCTGGCATCTCACTCTCTTTGAATATTCTTTATCATGCTAAGAGGAGCAGGAAAAAGCAAAAAATTTCAGAATTGCACCTTGCAATGCGGAGAAATTACTGTTTGTGCATTTACAATATTCATTGATTTTTGCCATTGAAAAACATCCAGAAATGATTGAAGCTACTGACTGAATGAAAGGAGCTGGCATCTCACTCTCTTTGAATCTTCTTTATCATGCTAAGAGGAGCAGGAAAAAGCAAAAAATTTCAGAATTGCACCTTGCAATGCGGAGAAATTACTGTTTGTGCATTTACAATATTCATTGATTTTTGCCATTGAAAAACATCATGTTATTCATATACCAGAAATGTTTGAAGCTACTGACTGAATGAAAGGAGCTGACATCTCACTCTCTTTGAATCTTCTTTATCATGCTAAGAGGAGCAGGAAAAAGCAAAAAATTTCAGAATTGCACCTTGCAATGCGGAGAAATTACTGTTTGTGCATTTACAATATTCATTGATTTTTGCCATTGAAAAACGTCCAGAAATGATTGAAGCTACTGACTGAATGAAAGGAGCTGGCATCTCACTCTCTTTGAATCTTCTTTATCATGCTAAGAGGAGCAGGAAAAAGCAAAAAATTTCAGAATTGCACCTTGCAATGCGGAGAAATTACTGTTTGTGCATTTACAATATTCATTGATTTTTGCCATTGAAAAACATGTTATTCATATACCAGAAATGTTTGAAGCTACTGACTGAATGAAAGGAGCTGGCACCTCACTCTCTTTGAATCTTCTTTATCATGCTAAGAGGAGCGGGAAAAAGCAAAAAATTTCAGAATTGCACCTTGCAATGCGGAGAAATTACTGTTTGTGCATTTATAATATTCAATGATTTTTGCCATTGAAAAACGTCCAGAAATGATTGAAGCTACTGACTGAACGAAAGGAGCTGGCATCTCACTCTCTTTGAATCTTCTTTATCATGCTAAGAGGAGCAGGAAAAAGCAAAAAATTTCAGAATTGCACCTTGCAATGCGGAGAAATTACTGTTTGTGCATTTACAATATTCATTGATTTTTGCCATTGAAAAACATCCAGAAATGATTGAAGCTACTGACTGAATGAAAGGAGCTGGCATCTCACTCTCTTTGAATCTTCTTTATCATGCTAAGAGGAGCAGGAAAAAGCAAAAAATTTCAGAATTGCACCTTGCAATGCGGAGAAATTACTGTTTGTGCATTTACAATATTCATTGATTTTTGCCATTGAAAAACATCATGTTATTCATATACCAGAAATGTTTGAAGCTACTGACTGAATGAAAGGAGCTGACATCTCACTCTCTTTGAATCTTCTTTATCATGCTAAGAGGAGCAGGAAAAATCAAAAAATTTCAGAATTGCACCTTGCAATGCGGAGAAATTGCTGTTTGTGCATTTACAATATTCATTGATTTTTGCCATTGAAAAACGTCCAGAAATGATTGAAGCTACTGACTGAATGAAAGGAGCTGGCATCTCACTCTCTTTGAATCTTCTTATCATGCTAAGAGGAGCAGGAAAAAGCAAAAAATTTCAGAATTGCACCTTGCAATGCGGAGAAATTACTGTTTGTGCATTTACAATATTCATTGATTTTTGCCATTGAAAAACATCATGTTATTCATATACCAGAAATGTTTGAAGCTACTGACTGAATGAAAGGAGCTGGCTTCTCACTCTCTTTGAATCTTCTTTATCATGCTAAGAGGAGCAGGAAAAAGCAAAAAATTTCAGAATTGCACCTTGCAATGCGGAGAAATTACTGTTTGTGCATTTACAATATTCATTGATTTTTGCCATTGAAAAACATCATGTTATTCATATACCAGAAATGTTTGAAGCTACTGACTGAATGAAAGGAGCTGGCATCTCACTCTCTTTGAATCTTCTTTATCATGCTAAGAGGAGCAGGAAAAAGCAAAAAATTTCAGAATTGCACCTTGCAATGTGGAGAAATTACTGTTTGTGCATTTACAATATTCATTGATTTTTACCATTGAAAAACGTCCAGAAATGATTGAAGCTACTGACTGAATGAAAGTAGCTGGCATCTCACTCTCTTTGAATCTTCTTTATCATGCTAAGAGGAGCAGGAAAAAGCAAAAAATTTCAGACTTGCACCTTGCAATGCGGAGAAATTACTGTTTGTGCATTTACAATATTCATTGATTTTTGCCATTGAAAAACATCATGTTATTCATATACCAGAAATGTTTGAAGCTACTGACTGAATGAAAGGAGCTGGCATCTCACTCTCTTTGAATCTTCTTTATCATGCTAGGATTAGCAGGAAAAAGCAAAAAATTTCAGAATTGCACCTTGCAATGCGGAGATATTACTGTTTGTGCATTTACAATATTCATTGATTTTTGCCATTGAAAAACGTCCAGAAATGATTGAAGCTACTGACTGAACGAAAGGAGCTGGCACCTCACTCTCTTTGAATCTTCTTTATCATGCTAAGAGGAGCGGGAAAAAGCAAAAAATTTCAGAATTGCACCTTGCAATGCGGAGAAATTACTGTTTGTGCATTTACAATATTCATTGATTTTTGCCATTGAAAAACGTCCAGAAATGATTGAAGGTACTGACTGAATGAAAGGAGCTGGCATCTCACTCTCTTTGAATCTTCTTTATCATGCTAAGAGGAGCAGGAAAAAGCAAAAAATTTCAGAATTGCACCTTGCAATGCGGAGAAATTACTGTTTGTGCATTTACAATATTCATTGGTTTTTGCCATTGAAAAACGTCCAGAAATGATTGAAGCTACTGACTGAATGAAAGGAGCTGGCATCTCACTCTCTTTGAATCTTCTTTATCATGCTAAGAGGAGCAGGAAAAAGCAAAAAATTTCAGAATTGCACCTTGCAATGCGGAGAAATTACTGTTTGTGCATTTACAATATTCATTGATTTTTGCCATTGAAAAACATCCAGAAATGATTGAAGCTACTGACTGAATGAAAGGAGCTGGCATCTCACTCTCTTTGAATCTTCTTTATCATGCTAAGAGGAGCAGGAAAAAGCAAAAAATTTCAGAATTGCACCTTGCAATGCGGAGAAATTACTGTTTGTGCATTTACAATATTCATTGATTTTTGCCATTGAAAAACATCATGTTATTCATATACCAGAAATGTTTGAAGCTACTGACTGAATGAAAGGAGCTGACATCTCACTCTCTTTGAATCTTCTTTATCATGCTAAGAGGAGCAGGAAAAAGCAAAAAATTTCAGAATTGCACCTTGCAATGCGGAGAAATTGCTGTTTGTGCATTTACAATATTCATTGATTTTTGCCATTGAAAAACGTCCAGAAATGATTGAAGCTACTGACTGAATGAAAGGAGCTGGCATCTCACTCTCTTTGAATCTTCTTTATCATGCTAAGAGGAGCAGGAAAAAGCAAAAAATTTCAGAATTGCACCTTGCAATGCGGAGAAATTACTGTTTGTGCATTTACAATATTCATTGATTTTTGCCATTGAAAAACATGTTATTCATATACCAGAAATGTTTGAAGCTACTGACTGAATGAAAGGAGCTGGCACCTCACTCTCTTTGAATCTTCTTTATCATGCTAAGAGGAGCGGGAAAAAGCAAAAAATTTCAGAATTGCACCTTGCAATGCGGAGAAATTACTGTTTGTGCATTTATAATATTCAATGATTTTTGCCATTGAAAAACGTCCAGAAATGATTGAAGCTACTGACTGAACGAAAGGAGCTGGCATCTCACTCTCTTTGAATCTTCTTTATCATGCTAAGAGGAGCAGGAAAAAGCAAAAAATTTCAGAATTGCACCTTGCAATGCGGAGAAATTACTGTTTGTGCATTTACAATATTCATTGATTTTTGCCATTGAAAAACATCCAGAAATGATTGAAGCTACTGACTGAATGAAAGGAGCTGGCATCTCACTCTCTTTGAATCTTCTTTATCATGCTAAGAGGAGCAGGAAAAAGCAAAAAATTTCAGAATTGCACCTTGCAATGCGGAGAAATTACTGTTTGTGCATTTACAATATTCATTGATTTTTGCCATTGAAAAACATCATGTTATTCATATACCAGAAATGTTTGAAGCTACTGACTGAATGAAAGGAGCTGACATCTCACTCTCTTTGAATCTTCTTTATCATGCTAAGAGGAGCAGGAAAAATCAAAAAATTTCAGAATTGCACCTTGCAATGCGGAGAAATTGCTGTTTGTGCATTTACAATATTCATTGATTTTTGCCATTGAAAAACGTCCAGAAATGATTGAAGCTACTGACTGAATGAAAGGAGCTGGCATCTCACTCTCTTTGAATCTTCTTATCATGCTAAGAGGAGCAGGAAAAAGCAAAAAATTTCAGAATTGCACCTTGCAATGCGGAGAAATTACTGTTTGTGCATTTACAATATTCATTGATTTTTGCCATTGAAAAACATCATGTTATTCATATACCAGAAATGTTTGAAGCTACTGACTGAATGAAAGGAGCTGGCTTCTCACTCTCTTTGAATCTTCTTTATCATGCTAAGAGGAGCAGGAAAAAGCAAAAAATTTCAGAATTGCACCTTGCAATGCGGAGAAATTACTGTTTGTGCATTTACAATATTCATTGATTTTTGCC
Organism: Phyllobates terribilis; assembly: GCF_046119375.1. Classification (NCBI taxonomy): domain Eukaryota; kingdom Metazoa; phylum Chordata; class Amphibia; order Anura; family Dendrobatidae; genus Phyllobates; species Phyllobates terribilis. Next base: position 31,318 of record NW_027365683.1, on the reverse strand, counting down.
ATTGAAAAACATCATGTTATTCATATACCAGAAATGTTTGAAGCTACTGACTGAATGAAAGGAGCTGGCATCTCACTCTCTTTGAATCTTCTTTATCATGCTAAGAGGAGCAGGAAAAAGCAAAAAATTTCAGAATTGCACCTTGCAATGTGGAGAAATTACTGTTTGTGCATTTACAATATTCATTGATTTTTACCATTGAAAAACGTCCAGAAATGATTGAAGCTACTGACTGAATGAAAGTAGCTGGCATCTCACTCTCTTTGAATCTTCTTTATCATGCTAAGAGGAGCAGGAAAAAGCAAAAAATTTCAGACTTGCACCTTGCAATGCGGAGAAATTACTGTTTGTGCATTTACAATATTCATTGATTTTTGCCATTGAAAAACATCATGTTATTCATATACCAGAAATGTTTGAAGCTACTGACTGAATGAAAGGAGCTGGCATCTCACTCTCTTTGAATCTTCTTTATCATGCTAGGATTAGCAGGAAAAAGCAAAAAATTTCAGAATTGCACCTTGCAATGCGGAGATATTACTGTTTGTGCATTTACAATATTCATTGATTTTTGCCATTGAAAAACGTCCAGAAATGATTGAAGCTACTGACTGAACGAAAGGAGCTGGCACCTCACTCTCTTTGAATCTTCTTTATCATGCTAAGAGGAGCGGGAAAAAGCAAAAAATTTCAGAATTGCACCTTGCAATGCGGAGAAATTACTGTTTGTGCATTTACAATATTCATTGATTTTTGCCATTGAAAAACGTCCAGAAATGATTGAAGGTACTGACTGAATGAAAGGAGCTGGCATCTCACTCTCTTTGAATCTTCTTTATCATGCTAAGAGGAGCAGGAAAAAGCAAAAAATTTCAGAATTGCACCTTGCAATGCGGAGAAATTACTGTTTGTGCATTTACAATATTCATTGGTTTTTGCCATTGAAAAACGTCCAGAAATGATTGAAGCTACTGACTGAATGAAAGGAGCTGGCATCTCACTCTCTTTGAATCTTCTTTATCATGCTAAGAGGAGCAGGAAAAAGCAAAAAATTTCAGAATTGCACCTTGCAATGCGGAGAAATTACTGTTTGTGCATTTACAATATTCATTGATTTTTGCCATTGAAAAACATCCAGAAATGATTGAAGCTACTGACTGAATGAAAGGAGCTGGCATCTCACTCTCTTTGAATCTTCTTTATCATGCTAAGAGGAGCAGGAAAAAGCAAAAAATTTCAGAATTGCACCTTGCAATGCGGAGAAATTACTGTTTGTGCATTTACAATATTCATTGATTTTTGCCATTGAAAAACATCATGTTATTCATATACCAGAAATGTTTGAAGCTACTGACTGAATGAAAGGAGCTGGCATCTCACTCTCTTTGAATCTTCTTTATCATGCTAAGAGGAGCAGGAAAAAGCAAAAAATTTCAGAATTGCACCTTGCAATGCGGAGAAATTACTGTTTGTGCATTTATAATATTCAATGATTTTTGCCATTGAAAAACGTCCAGAAATGATTGAAGCTACTGACTGAACGAAAGGAGCTGGCATCTCACTCTCTTTGAATCTTCTTTATCATGCTAAGAGGAGCAGGAAAAAGCAAAAAATTTCAGAATTGCACCTTGCAGTGCGGAGAAATTACTGTTTGTGCATTTATAATATTCAATGATTTTTGCCATTGAAAAATGTCCAGAAATGATTGAAGCTACTGACTGAACGAAAGGAGCTGGCATCTCACTCTCTTTGAATCTTCTTTATCATGCTAAGAGGAGCAGGAAAAAGCAAAAAATTTCAGAATTGCACCTTGCAATGCGGAGAAATTACTGTTTGTGCATTTACAATATTCATTGATTTTTGCCATTGAAAAACATCATGTTATTCATATACCAGAAATGTTTGAAGCTACTGACTGAATGAAAGGAGCTGACATCTCACTCTCTTTGAATCTTCTTTATCATGCTAAGAGGAGCAGGAAAAAGCAAAAAATTTCAGAATTGCACCTTGCAATGCGGAGAAATTACTGTTTGTGCATTTACAATATTCATTGATTTTTGCCATTGAAAAACGTCCAGAAATGATTGAAGCTACTGACTGAATGAAAGGAGCTGGCATCTCACTCTCTTTGAATCTTCTTTATCATGCTAAGAGGAGCAGGAAAAAGCAAAAAATTTCAGAATTGCACCTTGCAATGCGGAGAAATTACTGTTTGTGCATTTACAATATTCATTGATTTTTGCCATTGAAAAACATGTTATTCATATACCAGAAATGTTTGAAGCTACTGACTGAATGAAAGGAGCTGGCACCTCACTCTCTTTGAATCTTCTTTATCATGCTAAGAGGAGCGGGAAAAAGCAAAAAATTTCAGAATTGCACCTTGCAATGCGGAGAAATTACTGTTTGTGCATTTATAATATTCAATGATTTTTGCCATTGAAAAACGTCCAGAAATGATTGAAGCTACTGACTGAACGAAAGGAGCTGGCATCTCACTCTCTTTGAATCTTCTTTATCATGCTAAGAGGAGCAGGAAAAAGCAAAAAATTTCAGAATTGCACCTTGCAATGCGGAGAAATTACTGTTTGTGCATTTACAATATTCATTGATTTTTGCCATTGAAAAACATCCAGAAATGATTGAAGCTACTGACTGAATGAAAGGAGCTGGCATCTCACTCTCTTTGAATCTTCTTTATCATGCTAAGAGGAGCAGGAAAAAGCAAAAAATTTCAGAATTGCACCTTGCAATGCGGAGAAATTACTGTTTGTGCATTTACAATATTCATTGATTTTTGCCATTGAAAAACATCATGTTATTCATATACCAGAAATGTTTGAAGCTACTGACTGAATGAAAGGAGCTGACATCTCACTCTCTTTGAATCTTCTTTATCATGCTAAGAGGAGCAGGAAAAAGCAAAAAATTTCAGAATTGCACCTTGCAATGCGGAGAAATTGCTGTTTGTGCATTTACAATATTCATTGATTTTTGCCATTGAAAAACGTCCAGAAATGATTGAAGCTACTGACTGAATGAAAGGAGCTGGCATCTCACTCTCTTTGAATCTTCTTATCATGCTAAGAGGAGCAGGAAAAAGCAAAAAATTTCAGAATTGCACCTTGCAATGCGGAGAAATTACTGTTTGTGCATTTACAATATTCATTGATTTTTGCCATTGAAAAACATGTTATTCATATACCAGAAATGTTTGAAGCTACTGACTGAATGAAAGGAGCTGGCACCTCACTCTCTTTGAATCTTCTTTATCATGCTAAGAGGAGCGGGAAAAAGCAAAAAATTTCAGAATTGCACCTTGCAATGCGGAGAAATTACTGTTTGTGCATTTACAATATTCATTGATTTTTGCCATTGAAAAACGTCCAGAAATGATTGAAGGTACTGACTGAATGAAAGGAGCTGGCATCTCACTCTCTTTGAATCTTCTTTATCATGCTAAGAGGAGCAGGAAAAAGCAAAAAATTTCAGAATTGCACCTTGCAATGCGGAGAAATTACTGTTTGTGCATTTACAATATTCATTGATTTTTGCCATTGAAAAACATCATGTTATTCATATACCAGAAATGTTTGAAGCTACTGACTGAATGAAAGGAGCTGGCATCTCACTCTCTTTGAATCTTCTTTATCATGCTAAGAGGAGCAGGAAAAAGCAAAAAATTTCAGAATTGCACCTTGCAATGTGGAGAAATTACTGTTTGTGCATTTACAATATTCATTGATTTTTACCATTGAAAAACGTCCAGAAATGATTGAAGCTACTGACTGAATGAAAGTAGCTGGCATCTCACTCTCTTTGAATCTTCTTTATCATGCTAAGAGGAGCAGGAAAAAGCAAAAAATTTCAGACTTGCACCTTGCAATGCGGAGAAATTACTGTTTGTGCATTTACAATATTCATTGATTTTTGCCATTGAAAAACGTCCAGAAATGATTGAAGGTACTGACTGAATGAAAGGAGCTGGCATCTCACTCTCTTTGAATCTTCTTTATCATGCTAAGAGGAGCAGGAAAAAGCAAAAAATTTCAGAATTGCACCTTGCAATGCGGAGAAATTACTGTTTGTGCATTTACAATATTCATTGATTTTTGCCACTGAAAAACGTCCAGAAATGATTGAAGCTACTGACTGAATGAAAGGAGCTGGCATCTCACTCTCTTTGAATCTTCTTTATCATGCTAAGAGGAGCAGGAAAAAGCAAAAAATTTCAGAATTGCACCTTGCAATGCGGAGAAATTACAGTTTGTGCATTTACAATATTCATTGATTTTTGCCATTGAAAAACATCCAGAAATGATTGAACCTACTGACTGAATGAAAGGAGCTGGCATCTCACTCTCTTTGAATCTTCTTTATCATGCTAAGAGGAGCAGGAAAAATCAAAAAATTTCAGAATTGCACCTTGCAATGCGGAGAAATTACTGTTTGTGCATTTACAATATTCATTGATTTTTGCCATTGAAAAACATGTTATTCATATACCAGAAATGTTTGAAGCTACTGACTGAATGAAAGGAGCTGGCACCTCACTCTCTTTGAATCTTCTTTATCATGCTAAGAGGAGCGGGAAAAAGCAAAAACTTTCAGAATTGCACCTTGCAATGCGGAGAAATTACTGTTTGTGCATTTACAATATTCATTGATTTTTGCCATTGAAAAACGTCCAGAAATGATTGAAGCTACTGACTGAATGAAAGGAGCTGGCATCTCACTCTCTTTGAATCTTCTTTATCATGCTAAGAGGAGCAGGAAAAAGCAATAAATTTCAGAATTGCACCTTGCAATGCGGAGAAATTACTGTTTGTGCATTTACAATATTCATTGATTTTTGCCATTGAAAAACGTCCAGAAATGATTGAAGCTACTGACTGAATGAAAGGAGCTGGCATCTCACTCTCTTTGAATCTTCTTTATCATGCTAAGAGGAGCAGGAAAAAGCAAAAAATTTCAGAATTGCACCTTGCAATGCGGAGAAATTACAGTTTGTGCATTTACAATATTCATTGATTTTTGCCATTGAAAAACATCCAGAAATGATTGAAGCTACTGACTGAATGAAAGGAGCTGGCATCTCACTCTCTTTGAATCTTCTTTATCATGCTAAGAGGAGCAGGAAAAAGCAAAAAATTTCAGAATTGCACCTTGCAATGCGGAGAAATTACTGTTTGTGCATTTACAATATTCATTGATTTTTGCCATTGAAAAACATCATGTTATTCATATACCAGAAATGTTTGAAGCTACTGACTGAATGAAAGGAGCTGGCATCTCACTCTCTTTGAATCTTCTTTATCATGCTAAGAGGAGCAGGAAAAAGCAAAAAATTTCAGAATTGCACCTTGCAATGTGGAGAAATTACTGTTTGTGCATTTACAATATTCATTGATTTTTACCATTGAAAAACGTCCAGAAATGATTGAAGCTACTGACTGAATGAAAGTAGCTGGCATCTCACTCTCTTTGAATCTTCTTTATCATGCTAAGAGGAGCAGGAAAAAGCAAAAAATTTCAGACTTGCACCTTGCAATGCGGAGAAATTACTGTTTGTGCATTTACAATATTCATTGATTTTTGCCATTGAAAAACGTCCAGAAATGATTGAAGGTACTGACTGAATGAAAGGAGCTGGCATCTCACTCTCTTTGAATCTTCTTTATCATGCTAAGAGGAGCAGGAAAAAGCAAAAAATTTCAGAATTGCACCTTGCAATGCGGAGAAATTACTGTTTGTGCATTTACAATATTCATTGATTTTTGCCACTGAAAAACGTCCAGAAATGATTGAAGCTACTGACTGAATGAAAGGAGCTGGCATCTCACTCTCTTTGAATCTTCTTTATCATGCTAAGAGGAGCAGGAAAAAGCAAAAAATTTCAGAATTGCACCTTGCAATGCGGAGAAATTACAGTTTGTGCATTTACAATATTCATTGATTTTTGCCATTGAAAAACATCCAGAAATGATTGAAGCTACTGACTGAATGAAAGGAGCTGGCATCTCACTCTCTTTGAATCTTCTTTATCATGCTAAGAGGAGCAGGAAAAAGCAAAAAATTTCAGAATTGCACCTTGCAATGCGGAGAAATTACTGTTTGTGCATTTACAATATTCATTGATTTTTGCCATTGAAAAACATCATGTTATTCATATACCAGAAATGTTTGAAGCTACTGACTGAATGAAAGGAGCTGGCATCTCACTCTCTTTGAATCTTCTTTATCATGCTAAGAGGAGCAGGAAAAAGCAAAAAATTTCAGAATTGCACCTTGCAATGCGGAGAAATTACTGTTTGTGCATTTACAATATTCATTGATTTTTGCCATTGAAAAACATCATGTTATTCATATACCAGAAATGTTTGAAGCTACTGACTGAATGAAAGGAGCTGGCATCTCACTCTCTTTGAATCTTCTTTATCATGCTAAGAGGAGCAGGAAAAAGCAAAAAATTTCAGAATTGCACCTTGCAATGCGGAGAAATTACTGTTTGTGCATTTACAATATTCATTGATTTTTGCCATTGAAAAACATCATGTTATTCATATATCAGAAATGTTTGAAGCTACTGACTGAATGAAAGGAGCTGGCATCTCACTCTCTTTGAATCTTCTTTATCATGCTAAGAGGAGCAGGAAAAATCAAAAAATTTCAGAATTGCACCTTGCAATGCGGAGAAATTACTGTTTGTGCATTTACAATATTCATTGATTTTTGCCATTGAAAAACATGTTATTCATATACCAGAAATGTTTGAAGCTACTGACTGAATGAAAGGAGCTGGCACCTCACTCTCTTTGAATCTTCTTTATCATGCTAAGAGGAGCGGGAAAAAGCAAAAAATTTCAGAATTGCACCTTGCAATGCGGAGAAATTACTGTTTGTGCATTTACAATATTCATTGATTTTTGCCATTGAAAAACGTCCAGAAATGATTGAAGGTACTGACTGAATGAAAGGAGCTGGCATCTCACTCTCTTTGAATCTTCTTTATCATGCTAAGAGGAGCAGGAAAAAGCAAAAAATTTCAGAATTGCACCTTGCAATGCGGAGAAATTACTGTTTGTGCATTTACAATATTCATTGATTTTTGCCACTGAAAAACGTCCAGAAATGATTGAAGCTACTGACTGAATGAAAGGAGCTGGCATCTCACTCTCTTTGAATCTTCTTTATCATGCTAAGAGGAGCAGGAAAAAGCAAAAAATTTCAGAATTGCACCTTGCAATGCGGAGAAATTACAGTTTGTGCATTTACAATATTCATTGATTTTTGCCATTGAAAAACATCCAGAAATGATTGAACCTACTGACTGAATGAAAGGAGCTGGCATCTCACTCTCTTTGAATCTTCTTTATCATGCTAAGAGGAGCAGGAAAAAGCAAAAAATTTCAGAATTGCACCTTGCAATGTGGAGAAATTACTGTTTGTGCATTTACAATATTCATTGATTTTTACCATTGAAAAACGTCCAGAAATGATTGAAGCTACTGACTGAATGAAAGTAGCTGGCATCTCACTCTCTTTGAATCTTCTTTATCATGCTAAGAGGAGCAGGAAAAAGCAAAAAATTTCAGACTTGCACCTTGCAATGCGGAGAAATTACTGTTTGTGCATTTACAATATTCATTGATTTTTGCCATTGAAAAACGTCCAGAAATGATTGAAGGTACTGACTGAATGAAAGGAGCTGGCATCTCACTCTCTTTGAATCTTCTTTATCATGCTAAGAGGAGCAGGAAAAAGCAAAAAATTTCAGAATTGCACCTTGCAATGCGGAGAAATTACTGTTTGTGCATTTACAATATTCATTGATTTTTGCCGCTGAAAAACGTCCAGAAATGATTGAAGCTACTGACTGAATGAAAGGAGCTGGCATCTCACTCTCTTTGAATCTTCTTTATCATGCTAAGAGGAGCAGGAAAAAGCAAAAAATTTCAGAATTGCACCTTGCAATGCGGAGAAATTACAGTTTGTGCATTTACAATATTCATTGATTTTTGCCATTGAAAAACATCCAGAAATGATTGAACCTACTGACTGAATGAAAGGAGCTGGCATCTCACTCTCTTTGAATCTTCTTTATCATGCTAAGAGGAGCAGGAAAAATCAAAAAATTTCAGAATTGCACCTTGCAATGCGGAGAAATTACTGTTTGTGCATTTACAATATTCATTGATTTTTGCCATTGAAAAACATGTTATTCATATACCAGAAATGTTTGAAGCTACTGACTGAATGAAAGGAGCTGGCACCTCACTCTCTTTGAATCTTCTTTATCATGCTAAGAGGAGCGGGAAAAAGCAAAAACTTTCAGAATTGCACCTTGCAATGCGGAGAAATTACTGTTTGTGCATTTACAATATTCATTGATTTTTGCCATTGAAAAACGTCCAGAAATGATTGAAGCTACTGACTGAATGAAAGGAGCTGGCATCTCACTCTCTTTGAATCTTCTTTATCATGCTAAGAGGAGCAGGAAAAAGCAATAAATTTCAGAATTGCACCTTGCAATGCGGAGAAATTACTGTTTGTGCATTTACAATATTCATTGATTTTTGCCATTGAAAAACGTCCAGAAATGATTGAAGCTACTGACTGAATGAAAGGAGCTGGCATCTCACTCTCTTTGAATCTTCTTTATCATGCTAAGAGGAGCAGGAAAAAGCAAAAAATTTCAGAATTGCACCTTGCAATGCGGAGAAATTACAGTTTGTGCATTTACAATATTCATTGATTTTTGCCATTGAAAAACATCCAGAAATGATTGAAGCTACTGACTGAATGAAAGGAGCTGGCATCTCACTCTCTTTGAATCTTCTTTATCATGCTAAGAGGAGCAGGAAAAAGCAAAAAATTTCAGAATTGCACCTTGCAATGCGGAGAAATTACTGTTTGTGCATTTACAATATTCATTGATTTTTGCCATTGAAAAACATCATGTTATTCATATACCAGAAATGTTTGAAGCTACTGACTGAATGAAAGGAGCTGGCATCTCACTCTCTTTGAATCTTCTTTATCATGCTAAGAGGAGCAGGAAAAAGCAAAAAATTTCAGAATTGCACCTTGCAATGTGGAGAAATTACTGTTTGTGCATTTACAATATTCATTGATTTTTACCATTGAAAAACGTCCAGAAATGATTGAAGCTACTGACTGAATGAAAGTAGCTGGCATCTCACTCTCTTTGAATCTTCTTTATCATGCTAAGAGGAGCAGGAAAAAGCAAAAAATTTCAGACTTGCACCTTGCAATGCGGAGAAATTACTGTTTGTGCATTTACAATATTCATTGATTTTTGCCATTGAAAAACGTCCAGAAATGATTGAAGGTACTGACTGAATGAAAGGAGCTGGCATCTCACTCTCTTTGAATCTTCTTTATCATGCTAAGAGGAGCAGGAAAAAGCAAAAAATTTCAGAATTGCACCTTGCAATGCGGAGAAATTACTGTTTGTGCATTTACAATATTCATTGATTTTTGCCACTGAAAAACGTCCAGAAATGATTGAAGCTACTGACTGAATGAAAGGAACTGGCATCTCACTCTCTTTGAATCTTCTTTATCATGCTAAGAGGAGCAGGAAAAAGCAAAAAATTTCAGAATTGCACCTTGCAATGCGGAGAAATTACAGTTTGTGCATTTACAATATTCATTGATTTTTGCCATTGAAAAACATCCAGAAATGATTGAAGCTACTGACTGAATGAAAGGAGCTGGCATCTCACTCTCTTTGAATCTTCTTTATCATGCTAAGAGGAGCAGGAAAAAGCAAAAAATTTCAGAATTGCACCTTGCAATGCGGAGAAATTACTGTTTGTGCATTTACAATATTCATTGATTTTTGCCATTGAAAAACATCATGTTATTCATATACCAGAAATGTTTGAAGCTACTGACTGAATGAAAGGAGCTGGCATCTCACTCTCTTTGAATCTTCTTTATCATGCTAAGAGGAGCAGGAAAAAGCAAAAAATTTCAGAATTGCACCTTGCAATGCGGAGAAATTACTGTTTGTGCATTTACAATATTCATTGATTTTTGCCATTGAAAAACATCATGTTATTCATATACCAGAAATGTTTGAAGCTACTGACTGAATGAAAGGAGCTGGCATCTCACTCTCTTTGAATCTTCTTTATCATGCTAAGAGGAGCAGGAAAAAGCAAAAAATTTCAGAATTGCACCTTGCAATGCGGAGAAATTACTGTTTGTGCATTTACAATATTCATTGATTTTTGCCATTGAAAAACATCATGTTATTCATATATCAGAAATGTTTGAAGCTACTGACTGAATGAAAGGAGCTGGCATCTCACTCTCTTTGAATCTTCTTTATCATGCTAAGAGGAGCAGGAAAAATCAAAAAATTTCAGAATTGCACCTTGCAATGCGGAGAAATTACTGTTTGTGCATTTACAATATTCATTGATTTTTGCCATTGAAAAACATGTTATTCATATACCAGAAATGTTTGAAGCTACTGACTGAATGAAAGGAGCTGGCACCTCACTCTCTTTGAATCTTCTTTATCATGCTAAGAGGAGCGGGAAAAAGCAAAAAATTTCAGAATTGCACCTTGCAATGCGGAGAAATTACTGTTTGTGCATTTACAATATTCATTGATTTTTGCCATTGAAAAACGTCCAGAAATGATTGAAGGTACTGACTGAATGAAAGGAGCTGGCATCTCACTCTCTTTGAATCTTCTTTATCATGCTAAGAGGAGCAGGAAAAAGCAAAAAATTTCAGAATTGCACCTTGCAATGCGGAGAAATTACTGTTTGTGCATTTACAATATTCATTGATTTTTGCCACTGAAAAACGTCCAGAAATGATTGAAGCTACTGACTGAATGAAAGGAGCTGGCATCTCACTCTCTTTGAATCTTCTTTATCATGCTAAGAGGAGCAGGAAAAAGCAAAAAATTTCAGAATTGCACCTTGCAATGCGGAGAAATTACAGTTTGTGCATTTACAATATTCATTGATTTTTGCCATTGAAAAACATCCAGAAATGATTGAACCTACTGACTGAATGAAAGGAGCTGGCATCTCACTCTCTTTGAATCTTCTTTATCATGCTAAGAGGAGCAGGAAAAATCAAAAAATTTCAGAATTGCACCTTGCAATGCGGAGAAATTACTGTTTGTGCATTTACAATATTCATTGATTTTTGCCATTGAAAAACGTCCAGAAATGATTGAAGCTACTGACTGAATGAAAGGAGCTGGCATCTCACTCTCTTTGAATCTTCTTTATCATGCTAAGAGGAGCAGGAAAAATCAAAAAATTTCAGAATTGCACCTTGCAATGCGGAGAAATTACTGTTTGTGCATTTACAATATTCATTGATTTTTGCCATTGAAAAACATGTTATTCATATACCAGAAATGTTTGAAGCTACTGACTGAATGAAAGGAGCTGGCACCTCACTCTCTTTGAATCTTCTTTATCATGCTAAGAGGAGCGGGAAAAAGCAAAAAATTTCAGAATTGCACCTTGCAATGCGGAGAAATTACTGTTTGTGCATTTACAATATTCATTGATTTTTGCCATTGAAAAACGTCCAGAAATGATTGAAGGTACTGACTAAATGAAAGGAGCTGGCATCTCACTCTCTTTGAATCTTCTTTATCATGCTAAGAGGAGCAGGAAAAAGCAAAAAATTTCAGAATTGCACCTTGCAATGCGGAGAAATTACTGTTTGTGCATTTACAATATTCATTGATTTTTGCCATTGAAAAACGTCCAGAAATGATTGAAGCTACTGACTGAATGAAAGGAGCTGGCATCTCACTCTCTTTGAATCTTCTTTATCATGCTAAGAGGAGCAGGAAAAAGCAAAAAATTTCAGAATTGCACCTTGCAATACGGAGAAATTACAGTTTGTGCATTTACAATATTCATTGATTTTTGCCATTGAAAAACATCCAGAAATGATTGAAGCTACTGACTGAATGAAAGGAGCTGGCATCTCACTCTCTTTGAATGTTCTTTATCATGCTAAGAGGAGCAGGAAAAAGCAAAAAATTTCAGACTTGCACCTTGCAATGCGGAGAAATTACTGTTTGTGCATTTACAATATTCATTGATTTTTGCCATTGAAAAACATCATGTTATTCATATACCAGAAATGTTTGAAGCTACTGACTGAATGAAAGGAGCTGGCATCTCACTCTCTTTGAATCTTCTTTATCATGCTAAGAGGAGCAGGAAAAAGCAAAAAATTTCAGAATTGCACCTTGCAATGCGGAGAAATTACTGTTTGTGCATTTACAATATTCATTGATTTTTGCCATTGAAAAACGTCCAGAAATGATTGAAGCTACTGACTGAATGAAAGGAGCTGGCATCTCACTCTCTTTGAATCTTGTTTATCATGCTAAGAGGAGCAGGAAAAAGCAAAAAATTTCAGAAATGCACCTTGCAATGCGGAGAAATTGCTGTTTGTGCATTTACAATATTCATTGATTTTTGCCATTGAAAAACGTCCAGAAATGATTGAAGCTACTGACTGAATGAAAGGAGCTGGCATCTCACTCTCTTTGAATCTTCTTATCATGCTAAGAGGAGCAGGAAAAAGCAAAAAATTTCAGAATTGCACCTTGCAATGCGGAGAAATTACTGTTTGTGCATTTACAATATTCATTGATTTTTGCCATTGAAAAACATGTTATTCATATACCAGAAATGTTTGAAGCTACTGACTGAATGAAAGGAGCTGGCACCTCACTCTCTTTGAATCTTCTTTATCATGCTAAGAGGAGCGGGAAAAAGCAAAAAATTTCAGAATTGCACCTTGCAATGCGGAGAAATTACTGTTTGTGCATTTACAATATTCATTGATTTTTGCCATTGAAAAACGTCCAGAAATGATTGAAGGTACTGACTGAATGAAAGGAGCTGGCATCTCACTCTCTTTGAATCTTCTTTATCATGCTAAGAGGAGCAGGAAAAAGCAAAAAATTTCAGAATTGCACCTTGCAATGCGGAGAAATTACTGTTTGTGCATTTACAATATTCATTGATTTTTGCCATTGAAAAACATCATGTTATTCATATACCAGAAATGTTTGAAGCTACTGACTGAATGAAAGGAGCTGGCATCTCACTCTCTTTGAATCTTCTTTATCATGCTAAGAGGAGCAGGAAAAAGCAAAAAATTTCAGAATTGCACCTTGCAATGTGGAGAAATTACTGTTTGTGCATTTACAATATTCATTGATTTTTACCATTGAAAAACGTCCAGAAATGATTGAAGCTACTGACTGAATGAAAGTAGCTGGCATCTCACTCTCTTTGAATCTTCTTTATCATGCTAAGAGGAGCAGGAAAAAGCAAAAAATTTCAGACTTGCACCTTGCAATGCGGAGAAATTACTGTTTGTGCATTTACAATATTCATTGATTTTTGCCATTGAAAAACGTCCAGAAATGATTGAAGGTACTGACTGAATGAAAGGAGCTGGCATCTCACTCTCTTTGAATCTTCTTTATCATGCTAAGAGGAGCAGGAAAAAGCAAAAAATTTCAGAATTGCACCTTGCAATGCGGAGAAATTACAGTTTGTGCATTTACAATATTCATTGATTTTTGCCATTGAAAAACATCCAGAAATGATTGAACCTACTGACTGAATGAAAGGAGCTGGCATCTCACTCTCTTTGAATCTTCTTTATCATGCTAAGAGGAGCAGGAAAAATCAAAAAATTTCAGAATTGCACCTTGCAATGCGGAGAAATTACTGTTTGTGCATTTACAATATTCATTGATTTTTGCCATTGAAAAACATGTTATTCATATACCAGAAATGTTTGAAGCTACTGACTGAATGAAAGGAGCTGGCACCTCACTCTCTTTGAATCTTCTTTATCATGCTAAGAGGAGCGGGACAAAGCAAAAACTTTCAGAATTGCACCTTGCAATGCGGAGAAATTACTGTTTGTGCATTTACAATATTCATTGATTTTTGCCATTGAAAAACGTCCAGAAATGATTGAAGCTACTGACTGAATGAAAGGAGCTGGCATCTCACTCTCTTTGAATCTTCTTTATCATGCTAAGAGGAGCAGGAAAAAGCAATAAATTTCAGAATTGCACCTTGCAATGCGGAGAAATTACTGTTTGTGCATTTACAATATTCATTGATTTTTGCCATTGAAAAACGTCCAGAAATGATTGAAGCTACTGACTGAATGAAAGGAGCTGGCATCTCACTCTCTTTGAATCTTCTTTATCATGCTAAGAGGAGCAGGAAAAAGCAAAAAATTTCAGAATTGCACCTTGCAATGCGGAGAAATTACAGTTTGTGCATTTACAATATTCATTGATTTTTGCCATTGAAAAACATCCAGAAATGATTGAAGCTACTGACTGAATGAAAGGAGCTGGCATCTCACTCTCTTTGAATCTTCTTTATCATGCTAAGAGGAGCAGGAAAAAGCAAAAAATTTCAGAATTGCACCTTGCAATGCGGAGAAATTACTGTTTGTGCATTTACAATATTCATTGATTTTTGCCATTGAAAAACATCATGTTATTCATATACCAGAAATGTTTGAAGCTACTGACTGAATGAAAGGAGCTGGCATCTCACTCTCTTTGAATCTTCTTTATCATGCTAAGAGGAGCAGGAAAAAGCAAAAAATTTCAGAATTGCACCTTGCAATGTGGAGAAATTACTGTTTGTGCATTTACAATATTCATTGATTTTTACCATTGAAAAACGTCCAGAAATGATTGAAGCTACTGACTGAATGAAAGTAGCTGGCATCTCACTCTCTTTGAATCTTCTTTATCATGCTAAGAGGAGCAGGAAAAAGCAAAAAATTTCAGACTTGCACCTTGCAATGCGGAGAAATTACTGTTTGTGCATTTACAATATTCATTGATTTTTGCCATTGAAAAACGTCCAGAAATGATTGAAGGTACTGACTGAATGAAAGGAGCTGGCATCTCACTCTCTTTGAATCTTCTTTATCATGCTAAGAGGAGCAGGAAAAAGCAAAAAATTTCAGAATTGCACCTTGCAATGCGGAGAAATTACTGTTTGTGCATTTACAATATTCATTGATTTTTGCCACTGAAAAACGTCCAGAAATGATTGAAGCTACTGACTGAATGAAAGGAGCTGGCATCTCACTCTCTTTGAATCTTCTTTATCATGCTAAGAGGAGCAGGAAAAAGCAAAAAATTTCAGAATTGCACCTTGCAATGCGGAGAAATTACAGCTTGTGCATTTACAATATTCATTGATTTTTGCCATTGAAAAACATCCAGAAATGATTGAAGCTACTGACTGAATGAAAGGAGCTGGCATCTCACTCTCTTTGAATCTTCTTTATCATGCTAAGAGGAGCAGGAAAAAGCAAAAAATTTCAGAATTGCACCTTGCAATGCGGAGAAATTACTGTTTGTGCATTTACAATATTCATTGATTTTTGCCATTGAAAAACATCATGTTATTCATATACCAGAAATGTTTGAAGCTACTGACTGAATGAAAGGAGCTGGCATCTCACTCTCTTTGAATCTTCTTTATCATGCTAAGAGGAGCAGGAAAAAGCAAAAAATTTCAGAATTGCACCTTGCAATGTGGAGAAATTACTGTTTGTGCATTTACAATATTCATTGATTTTTACCATTGAAAAACGTCCAGAAATGATAGAAGCTACTGACTGAATGAAAGTAGCTGGCATCTCACTCTCTTTGAATCTTCTTTATCATGCTAAGAGGAGCAGGAAAAAGCAAAAAATTTCAGACTTGCACCTTGCAATGCGGAAAAATTACTGTTTGTGCATTTACAATATTCATTGATTTTTGCCATTGAAAAACATCATGTTATTCATATACCAGAAATGTTTGAAGCTACTGACTGAATGAAAGGAGCTGGCATCTCACTCTCTTTGAATCTTCTTTATCATGCTAAGAGGAGCAGGAAAAAGCAAAAAATTTCAGAATTGCACCTTGCAATGCGGAGAAATTACTGTTTGTGCATTTACAATATTCATTGATTTTTGCCATTGAAAAACATCATGTTATTCATATATCAGAAATGTTTGAAGCTACTGACTGAATGAAAGGAGCTGGCATCTCACTCTCTTTGAATCTTCTTTATCATGCTAAGAGGAGCAGGAAAAAGCAAAAAATTTCAGAATTGCACCTTGCAATTCGGAGAAATTACTGTTTGTGCATTTACAATATTCATTGATTTTTGCCATTGAAAAACGTCCAGAAATGATTGAAGCTACTGACTGAATGAAAGGAGCTGGCATCTCACTCTCTTTGAATCTTCTTTATCATGCTAAGAGGAGCAGGAAAAATCAAAAAATTTCAGAATTGCACCTTGCAATGCGGAGAAATTACTGTTTGTGCATTTACAATATTCATTGATTTTTGCCATTGAAAAACATGTTATTCATATACCAGAAATGTTTGAAGCTACTGACTGAATGAAAGGAGCTGGCACCTCACTCTCTTTGAATCTTCTTTATCATGCTAAGAGGAGCGGGAAAAAGCAAAAAATTTCAGAATTGCACCTTGCAATGCGGAGAAATTACTGTTTGTGCATTTACAATATTCATTGATTTTTGCCATTGAAAAACGTCCAGAAATGATTGAAGGTACTGACTAAATGAAAGGAGCTGGCATCTCACTCTCTTTGAATCTTCTTTATCATGCTAAGAGGAGCAGGAAAAAGCAAAAAATTTCAGAATTGCACCTTGCAATGCGGAGAAATTACTGTTTGTGCATTTACAATATTCATTGATTTTTGCCATTGAGAAACGTCCAGAAATGATTGAAGCTACTGACTGAATGAAAGGAGCTGGCATCTCACTATCTTTGAATCTTCTTTATCATGCTAAGAGGAGCAGGAAAAAGCAAAAAATTTCAGAATTGCACCTTGCAATACGGAGAAATTACAGTTTGTGCATTTACAATATTCATTGATTTTTGCCATTGAAAAACATCCAGAAATGATTGAAGCTACTGACTGAATGAAAGGAGCTGGCATCTCACTCTCTTTGAATCTTCTTTATCATGCTAAGAGGAGCAGGAAAAAGCAAAAAATTTCAGACTTGCACCTTGCAATGCGGAGAAATTACTGTTTGTGCATTTACAATATTCATTGATTTTTGCCATTGAAAAACATCATGTTATTCATATACCAGAAATGTTTGAAGCTACTGACTGAATGAAAGGAGCTGGCATCTCACTCTCTTTGAATCTTCTTTATCATGCTAAGAGGAGCAGGAAAAAGCAAAAAATTTCAGAATTGCACCTTGCAATGCGGAGAAATTACTGTTTGTGCATTTACAATATTCATTGATTTTTGCCATTGAAAAACGTCCAGAAATGATTGAAGCTACTGACTGAATGAAAGGAGCTGGCATCTCACTCTCTTTGAATCTTGTTTATCATGCTAAGAGGAGCAGGAAAAAGCAAAAAATTTCAGAAATGCACCTTGCAATGCGGAGAAATTACTGTTTGTGCATTTACAATATTCATTGATTTTTGCCATTGAAAAACGTCCAGAAATGATTGAAGCTACTGACTGAATGAAAGGAGCTGGCATCTCACTCTCTTTGAATCTTCTTTATCATGCTAAGAGGAGCAGGAAAAAGCAAAAAATTTCAGAATTGCACCTTGCAATGCGGAGAAATTACTGTTTGTGCATTTACAATATTCATTGATTTTTGCCACTGAAAAACATCATGTTATTCATATACCAGAAATGATTGAAGCTACTGACTGAATGAAAGGAGCTGGCATCTCACTCTCTTTGAATCTTCTTTATCATGCTAAGAGGAGCAGGAAAAAGTAAAAAATTTCAGAATTGTACCTTGCAATGCGGAGAAATTACTGTTTGTGCATTTATAATATTCAATGATTTTTGCCATTGAAAAACGTCCAGAAATGATTGAAGCTACTGACTGAACGAAAGGAGCTGGCATCTCACTCTCTTTGAATCTTCTTTATCATGCTAAGAGGAGCAGGAAAAAGCAAAAAATTTCAGAATTGCACCTTGCAATGCGGAGAAATTACTGTTTGTGCATTTACAATATTCATTGATTTTTGCCATTGAAAAACGTCCAGAAATGATTGAAGCTACTGACTGAATGAAAGGAGCTGGCATCTCACTCTCTTTGAATCTTCTTTATCATGCTAAGAGGAGCAGGAAAAAGCAAAAAATTTCAGAATTGCACCTTGCAATGCGGAGAAATTACTGTTTGTGCATTTACAATATTCATTGATTTTTGCCATTGAAAAACATCATGTTATTCATATACCAGAAATGTTTGAAGCTACTGACTGAATGAAAGGAGCTGACATCTCACTCTCTTTGAATCTTCTTTATCATGCTAAGAAGAGCAGGAAAAAGCAAAAAATTTCAGAATTGCACCTTGCAATGCGGAGAAATTACTGTTTGTGCATTTACAATATTCATTGATTTTTGCCATTGAAAAACGTCCAGAAATGATTGAAGCTACTGACTGAATGAAAGGAGCTGGCATCTCACTCTCTTTGAATCTTCTTTATCATGCTAAGAGGAGCAGGAAAAAGCAAAAAATTTCAGAATTGCACCTTGCAATGCGGAGAAATTACTGTTTGTGCATTTACAATATTCATTGATTTTTGCCATTGAAAAACATCATGTTATTCATATACCAGAAATGTTTGAAGCTACTGACTGAATGAAAGGAGCTGGCATCTCACTCTCTTTGAATCTTCTTTATCATGCTAAGAGGAGCAGGAAAAAGCAAAAAATTTCAGAATTGCACCTTGCAATGTGGAGAAATTACTGTTTGTGCATTTACAATATTCATTGATTTTTGCCATTGAAAAACATCATGTTATTCATATACCAGAAATGTTTGAAGCTACTGACTGAATGAAAGGAGCTGGCATCTCACTCTCTTTGAATCTTCTTTATCATGCTAAGAGGAGCAGGAAAAAGCAAAAAATTTCAGAATTGCACCTTGCAATGTGGAGAAATTACTGTTTGTGCATTTACAATATTCATTGATTTTTACCATTGAAAAACGTCCAGAAATGATTGAAGCTACTGACTGAATGAAAGTAGCTGGCATCTCACTCTCTTTGAATCTTCTTTATCATGCTAAGAGGAGTAGGAAAAAGCAAAAAATTTCAGACTTGCACCTTGCAATGCGGAGAAATTACTGTTTGTGCATTTACAATATTCATTGATTTTTACCATTGAAAAACGTCCAGAAATGATTGAAGCTACTGACTGAATGAAAGTAGCTGGCATCTCACTCTCTTTGAATCTTCTTTATCATGCTAAGAGGAGCAGGAAAAAGCAAAAAATTTCAGACTTGCACCTTGCAATGCGGAGAAATTACTGTTTGTGCATTTACAATATTCATTGATTTTTGCCATTGAAAAACATCATGTTATTCATATACCAGAAATGTTTGAAGCTACTGACTGAATGAAAGGAGCTGGCATCTCACTCTCTTTGAATCTTCTTTATCATGCTAAGAGGAGCAGGAAAAAGCAAAAAATTTCAGAATTGCACCTTGCAATGTGGAGAAATTACTGTTTGTGCATTTACAATATTCATTGATTTTTGCCATTGAAAAACATCATGTTATTCATATACCAGAAATGTTTGAAGCTACTGACTGAATGAAAGGAGCTGGCATCTCACTCTCTTTGAATCTTCTTTATCATGCTAAGAGGAGCAGGAAAAAGCAAAAAATTTCAGAATTGCACCTTGCAATGTGGAGAAATTACTGTTTGTGCATTTACAATATTCATTGATTTTTGCCATTGAAAAACGTCCAGAAATGATTGAAGCTACTGACTGAATGAAAGGAGCTGGCATCTCACTCTCTTTGAATCTTCTTTATCATGCTAAGAGGAGCAGGAAAAAGCAAAAAATTTCAGAATTGCACCTTGCAATGCGGAGAAATTACTGTTTGTGCATTTACAATATTCATTGATTTTTGCCATTGAAAAACATCATGTTATTCATATACCAGAAATGTTTGAAGCTACTGACTGAATGAAAGGAGCTGACATCTCACTCTCTTTGAATCTTCTTTATCATGCTAAGAGGAGCAGGAAAAAGCAAAAAATTTCAGAATTGCACCTTGCAATGCGGAGAAATTACTGTTTGTGCATTTACAATATTCATTGATTTTTGCCATTGAAAAACGTCCAGAAATGATTGAAGCTACTGACTGAATGAAAGGAGCTGGCATCTCACTCTCTTTGAATCTTCTTTATCATGCTAAGAGGAGCAGGAAAAAGCAAAAAATTTCAGAATTGCACCTTGCAATGCGGAGAAATTACTGTTTGTGCATTTACAATATTCATTGATTTTTGCCATTGAAAAACATCATGTTATTCATATACCAGAAATGTTTGAAGCTACTGACTGAATGAAAGGAGCTGGCATCTCACTCTCTTTGAATCTTCTTTATCATGCTAAGAGGAGCAGGAAAAAGCAAAAAATTTCAGAATTGCACCTTGCAATGTGGAGAAATTACTGTTTGTGCATTTACAATATTCATTGATTTTTGCCATTGAAAAACATCATGTTATTCATATACCAGAAATGTTTGAAGCTACTGACTGAATGAAAGGAGCTGGCATCTCACTCTCTTTGAATCTTCTTTATCATGCTAAGAGGAGCAGGAAAAAGCAAAAAATTTCAGAATTGCACCTTGCAATGTGGAGAAATAACTGTTTGTGCATTTACAATATTCATTGATTTTTACCATTGAAAAACGTCCAGAAATGATTGAAGCTACTGACTGAATGAAAGTAGCTGGCATCTCACTCTCTTTGAATCTTCTTTATCATGCTAAGAGGAGCAGGAAAAAGCAAAAAATTTCAGACTTGCACCTTGCAATGCGGAGAAATTACTGTTTGTGCATTTACAATATTCATTGATTTTTGCCATTGAAAAACATCATGTTATTCATATACCAGAAATTTTTGAAGCTACTGACTGAATGAAAGGAGCTGGCATCTCACTCTCTTTGAATCTTCTTTATCATGCTAAGAGGAGCAGGAAAAAGCAAAAAATTTCAGAATTGCACCTTGCAATGTGGAGAAATTACTGTTTGTGCATTTACAATATTCATTGATTTTTACCATTGAAAAACGTCCAGAAATGATTGAAGCTACTGACTGAATGAAAGTAGCTGGCATCTCACTCTCTTTGAATCTTCTTTATCATGCTAAGAGGAGCAGGAAAAAGCAAAAAATTTCAGACTTGCACCTTGCAATGCGGAGAAATTACTGTTTGTGCATTTACAATATTCATTGATTTTTGCCATTGAAAAACATCATGTTATTCATATACCAGAAATGTTTGAAGCTACTGACTGAATCAAAGGAGCTGGCATCTCACTCTCTTTGAATCTTCTTTATCATGCTAAGAGGAGCAGGAAAAAGCAAAAAATTTCAGAATTGCACCTTGCAATGCGGAGAAATTACTGTTTGTGCATTTACAATATTCATTGATTTTTGCCATTGAAAAACGTCCAGAAATGATTGAAGCTACTGACTGAATGAAAGGAGCTGGCATCTCACTCTCTTTGAATCTTCTTTATCATGCTAAGAGGAGCAGGAAAAAGCAAAAAATTTCAGAATTGCACCTTGCAATGCGGAGAAATTACTGTTTGTGCATATACAATATTCATTGATTTTTGCCATTGAAAAACGTCCAGAAATGATTGAAGCTACTGATTGAATGAAAGGAGCTGGCATCTCACTCTCTTTGAATCTTCTTTATCATGCTAAGAGGAGCAGGAAAAAGCAAAAAATTTCAGAATTGCACCTTGCAATGCGGAGAAATTACTGTTTGTGCATTTACAATATTCATTGATTTTTGCCATTGAAAAACAGGTTATTCATATACCAGAAATGTTTGAAGCTACTGACTGAATGAAAGGAGCTGGCACCTCACTCTCTTTGAATCTTCTTTATCATGCTAAGAGGAGCGGGAAAAAGCAAAAAATTTCAGAATTGCACCTTGCAATGCGGAGAAATTACTGTTTGTGCATTTACAATATTCATTGATTTTTGCCATTGAAAAACGTCCAGAAATGATTGAAGGTACTGACTGAATGAAAGGAGCTGGCATCTCACTCTCTTTGAATCTTCTTTATCATGCTAAGAGGAGCAGGAAAAAGCAAAAAATTTCAGAATTGCACCTTGCAATGCGGAGAAATTACTGTTTGTGCATTTACAATATTCATTGATTTTTGCCATTGAAAAACGTCCAGAAATGATTGAAGCTACTGACTGAATGAAAGGAGCTGGCATCTCACTCTCTTTGAATCTTCTTTATCATGCTAAGAGGAGCAGGAAAAAGCAAAAAATTTCAGAATTGCACCTTGCAATGCGGAGAAATTACTGTTTGTGCATTTACAATATTCATTGATTTTTGCCATTGAAAAACATCATGTTATTCATATACCAGAAATGTTTGAAGCTACTGACTGAATGAAAGGAGTTGGCATCTCACTCTCTTTGAATCTTCTTTATCATGCTAAGAGGAGCAGGAAAAAGCAAAAAATTTCAGAATTGCACCTTGCAATGCTGAGAAATTACTGTTTGTGCATTTACAATATTCATTGATTTTTGCCATTGAAAAACGTCCAGAAATGATTGAAGCTACTGACTGAATGAAAGGAGCTGGCATCTCACTCTCTTTGAATCTTCTTTATCATGCTAAGAGGAGCAGGAAAAAGCAAAAAATTTCAGAATTGCACCTTGCAATGCGGAGAAATTACTGTTTGTGCATTTACAATATTCATTGATTTTTGCCATTGAAAAACGTCCAGAAATGATTGAAGCTACTGACTGAATGAAAGGAGCTGGCATCTCACTCTCTTTGAATCTTCTTTATCATGCTAAGAGGAGCAGGAAAAAGCAAAAAATTTCAGAATTGCACCTTGCAATGCGGAGAAATTACTGTTTGTGCATTTACAATATTCATTGATTTTTGCCATTGAAAAACATCATGTTATTCATATACCAGAAATGTTTGAAGCTACTGACTGAATGAAAGGAGCTGACATCTCACTCTCTTTGAATCTTCTTTATCATGCTAAGAGGAGCAGGAAAAAGCAAAAAATTTCAGAATTGCACCTTGCAATGCGGAGAAATTACTGTTTGTGCATTTACAATATTCATTGATTTTTGCCATTGAAAAACGTCCAGAAATGATTGAAGCTACTGACTGAATGAAAGGAGCTGGCATCTCACTCTCTTTGAATCTTCTTTATCATGCTAAGAGGAGCAGGAAAAAGCAAAAAATTTCAGAATTGCACCTTGCAATGCGGAGAAATTACTGTTTGTGCATTTACAATATTCATTGATTTTTGCCATTGAAAAACATCATGTTATTCATATACCAGAAATGTTTGAAGCTACTGACTGAATGAAAGGAGCTGGCATCTCACTCTCTTTGAATCTTCTTTATCATGCTAAGAGGAGCAGGAAAAAGCAAAAAATTTCAGAATTGCACCTTGCAATGTGGAGAAATTACTGTTTGTGCATTTACAATATTCATTGATTTTTGCCATTGAAAAACATCATGTTATTCATATACCAGAAATGTTTGAAGCTACTGACTGAATGAAAGGAGCTGGCATCTCACTCTCTTTGAATCTTCTTTATCATGCTAAGAGGAGCAGGAAAAAGCAAAAAATTTCAGAATTGCACCTTGCAATGTGGAGAAATTACTGTTTGTGCATTTACAATATTCATTGATTTTTACCATTGAAAAACGTCCAGAAATGATTGAAGCTACTGACTGAATGAAAGTAGCTGGCATCTCACTCTCTTTGAATCTTCTTTATCATGCTAAGAGGAGCAGGAAAAAGCAAAAAATTTCAGACTTGCACCTTGCAATGCGGAGAAATTACTGTTTGTGCATTTACAATATTCATTGATTTTTGCCATTGAAAAACATCATGTTATTCATATACCAGAAATGTTTGAAGCTACTGACTGAATGAAAGGAGCTGGCATCTCACTCTCTTTGAATCTTCTTTATCATGCTAAGAGGAGCAGGAAAAAGCAAAAAATTTCAGAATTGCACCTTGCAATGTGGAGAAATTACTGTTTGTGCATTTACAATATTCATTGATTTTTACCATTGAAAAACGTCCAGAAATGATTGAAGCTACTGACTGAATGAAAGTAGCTGGCATCTCACTCTCTTTGAATCTTCTTTATCATGCTAAGAGGAGCAGGAAAAAGCAAAAAATTTCAGACTTGCACCTTGCAATGCGGAGAAATTACTGTTTGTGCATTTACAATATTCATTGATTTTTGCCATTGAAAAACATCATGTTATTCATATACCAGAAATGTTTGAAGCTACTGACTGAATCAAAGGAGCTGGCATCTCACTCTCTTTGAATCTTTATCATGCTAAGAGGAGCAGGAAAAAGCAAAAAATTTCAGAATTGCACCTTGCAATGCGGAGAAATTACTGTTTGTGCATTTACAATATTCATTGATTTTTGCCATTGAAAAACGTCCAGAAATGATTGAAGCTACTGACTGAATGAAAGGAGCTGGCATCTCACTCTCTTTGAATCTTCTTTATCATGCTAAGAGGAGCAGGAAAAAGCAAAAAATTTCAGAATTCCACCTTGCAATGCGGAGAAATTACTGTTTGTGCATTTACAATATTCATTGATTTTGCCATTGAAAAACATCATGTTATTCATATACCAGAAATGTTTGAAGCTACTGACTGAATCAAAGGAGCTGGCATCTCACTCTCTTTGAATCTTCTTTATCATGCTAAGAGGAGCAGGAAAAAGCAAAAAATTTCAGAATTGCACCTTGCAATGCGGAGAAATTACTGTTTGTGCATTTACAATATTCATTGATTTTTGCCATTGAAAAACGTCCAGAAATGATTGAAGCTACTGACTGAATGAAAGGAGCTGGCATCTCACTCTCTTTGAATCTTCTTTATCATGCTAAGAGGAGCAGGAAAAAGCAAAAAATTTCAGAATTGCACCTTGCAATGCGGAGAAATTACTGTTTGTGCATATACAATATTCATTGATTTTTGCCATTGAAAAACGTCCAGAAATGATTGAAGCTACTGATTGAATGAAAGGAGCTGGCATCTCACTCTCTTTGAATCTTCTTTATCATGCTAAGAGGAGCAGGAAAAAGCAAAAAATTTCAGAATTGCACCTTGCAATGCGGAGAAATTACTGTTTGTGCATTTACAATATTCATTGATTTTTGCCATTGAAAAACATGTTATTCATATACCAGAAATGTTTGAAGCTACTGACTGAATGAAAGGAGCTGGCACCTCACTCTCTTTGAATCTTCTTTATCATGCTAAGAGGAGCGGGAAAAAGCAAAAAATTTCAGAATTGCACCTTGCAATGCGGAGAAATTACTGTTTGTGCATTTACAATATTCATTGATTTTTGCCATTGAAAAACGTCCAGAAATGATTGAAGGTACTGACTGAATGAAAGGAGCTGGCATCTCACTCTCTTTGAATCTTCTTTATCATGCTAAGAGGAGCAGGAAAAAGCAAAAAATTTCAGAATTGCACCTTGCAATGCGGAGAAATTACTGTTTGTGCATTTACAATATTCATTGATTTTTGAAAATTGAAAAACGTCCAGAAATGATTGAAGCTACTGACTGAATGAAAGGAGCTGGCATCTCACTCTCTTTGAATCTTCTTTATCATGCTAAGAGGAGCAGGAAAAAGCAAAAAATTTCAGAATTGCACCTTGCAATGCGGAGAAATTACTGTTTGTGCATTTACAATATTCATTGATTTTTGCCATTGAAAAACATCATGTTATTCATATACCAGAAATGTTTGAAGCTACTGACTGAATGAAAGGAGTTGGCATCTCACTCTCTTTGAATCTTCTTTATCATGCTAAGAGGAGCAGGAAAAAGCAAAAAATTTCAGAATTGCACCTTGCAATGCGGAGAAATTACTGTTTGTGCATTTACAATATTCATTGATTTTTGCCATTGAAAAACGTCCAGAAATGATTGAAGCTACTGACTGAATGAAAGGAGCTGGCATCTCACTCTCTTTGAATCTTCTTTATCATGCTAAGAGGAGCAGGAAAAAGCAAAAAATTTCAGAATTGCACCTTGCAATGCGGAGAAATTACTGTTTGTGCATTTACAATATTCATTGATTTTTGCCATTGAAAAACGTCAAGAAATGATTGAAGCTACTGACTGAATGAAAGGAGCTGGCATCTCACTCTCTTTGAATCTTCTTTATCATGCTAAGAGGAGCAGGAAAAAGCAAAAAATTTCAGAATTGCACCTTGCAATGCGGAGAAATTACTGTTTGTGCATTTACAATATTCATTGATTTTTGCCATTGAAAAACATCATGTTATTCATATACCAGAAATGTTTGAAGCTACTGACTGAATGAAAGGAGCTGACATCTCACTCTCTTTGAATCTTCTTTATCATGCTAAGAGGAGCAGGAAAAAGCAAAAAATTTCAGAATTGCACCTTGCAATGCGGAGAAATTACTGTTTGTGCATTTACAATATTCATTGATTTTTGCCATTGAAAAACGTCCAGAAATGATTGAAGCTACTGACTGAATGAAAGGAGCTGGCATCTCACTCTCTTTGAATCTTCTTTATCATGCTAAGAGGAGCAGGAAAAAGCAAAAAATTTCAGAATTGCACCTTGCAATGCGGAGAAATTACTGTTTGTGCATTTACAATATTCATTGATTTTTGCCATTGAAAAACATCATGTTATTCATATACCAGAAATGTTTGAAGCTACTGACTGAATGAAAGGAGCTGGCATCTCACTCTCTTTGAATCTTCTTTATCATGCTAAGAGGAGCAGGAAAAAGCAAAAAATTTCAGAATTGCACCTTGCAATGTGGAGAAATTACTGTTTGTGCATTTACAATATTCATTGATTTTTGCCATTGAAAAACATCATGTTATTCATATACCAGAAATGTTTGAAGCTACTGACTGAATGAAAGGAGCTGGCATCTCACTCTCTTTGAATCTTCTTTATCATGCTAAGAGGAGCAGGAAAAAGCAAAAAATTTCAGAATTGCACCTTGCAATGTGGAGAAATTACTGTTTGTGCATTTACAATATTCATTGATTTTTACCATTGAAAAACGTCCAGAAATGATTGAAGCTACTGACTGAATGAAAGTAGCTGGCATCTCACTCTCTTTGAATCTTCTTTATCATGCTAAGAGGAGCAGGAAAAAGCAAAAAATTTCAGACTTGCACCTTGCAATGCGGAGAAATTACTGTTTGTGCATTTACAATATTCATTGATTTTTGCCATTGAAAAACATCATGTTATTCATATACCAGAAATGTTTGAAGCTACTGACTGAATGAAAGGAGCTGGCATCTCACTCTCTTTGAATCTTCTTTATCATGCTAAGAGGAGCAGGAAAAAGCAAAAAATTTCAGAATTGCACCTTGCAATGTGGAGAAATTACTGTTTGTGCATTTACAATATTCATTGATTTTTACCATTGAAAAACGTCCAGAAATGATTGAAGCTACTGACTGAATGAAAGTAGCTGGCATCTCACTCTCTTTGAATCTTCTTTATCATGCTAAGAGGAGCAGGAAAAAGCAAAAAATTTCAGACTTGCACCTTGCAATGCGGAGAAATTACTGTTTGTGCATTTACAATATTCATTGATTTTTGCCATTGAAAAACATCATGTTATTCATATACCAGAAATGTTTGAAGCTACTGACTGAATCAAAGGAGCTGGCATCTCACTCTCTTTGAATCTTCTTTATCATGCTAAGAGGAGCAGGAAAAAGCAAAAAATTTCAGAATTGCACCTTGCAATGCGGAGAAATTACTGTTTGTGCATTTACAATATTCATTGATTTTTGCCATTGAAAAACATCATGTTATTCATATACCAGAAATGTTTGAAGCTACTGACTGAATGAAAGGAGCTGACATCTCACTCTCTTTGAATCTTCTTTATCATGCTAAGAGGAGCAGGAAAAAGCAAAAAATTTCAGAATTGCACCTTGCAATGCGGAGAAATTACTGTTTGTGCATTTACAATATTCATTGATTTTTGCCATTGAAAAACGTCCAGAAATGATTGAAGCTACTGACTGAATGAAAGGAGCTGGCATCTCACTCTCTTTGAATCTTCTTTATCATGCTAAGAGGAGCAGGAAAAAGCAAAAAATTTCAGAATTGCACCTTGCAATGCGGAGAAATTACTGTTTGTGCATTTACAATATTCATTGATTTTTGCCATTGAAAAACATCATGTTATTCATATACCAGAAATGTTTGAAGCTACTGACTGAATGAAAGGAGCTGACATCTCACTCTCTTTGAATCTTCTTTATCATGCTAAGAGGAGCAGGAAAAAGCAAAAAATTTCAGAATTGCACCTTGCAATGTCGAGAAATTACTGTTTGTGCATTTACAATATTCATTGATTTTTGCCATTGAAAAACATCATGTTATTCATATACCAGAAATGTTTGAAGCTACTGACTGAATGAAAGGAGCTGGCATCTCACTCTCTTTGAATCTTCTTTATCATGCTAAGAGGAGCAGGAAAAAGCAAAAAATTTCAGAATTGCACCTTGCAATGTGGAGAAATAACTGTTTGTGCATTTACAATATTCATTGATTTTTACCATTGAAAAACGTCCAGAAATGATTGAAGCTACTGACTGAATGAAAGTAGCTGGCATCTCACTCTCTTTGAATCTTCTTTATCATGCTAAGAGGAGCAGGAAAAAGCAAAAAAATTCAGACTTGCACCTTGCAATGCGGAGAAATTACTGTTTGTGCATTTACAATATTCATTGATTTTTGCCATTGAAAAACATCATGTTATTCATATACCAGAAATGTTTGAAGCTACTGACTGAATGAAAGGAGCTGGCATCTCACTCTCTTTGAATCTTCTTTATCATGCTAAGAGGAGCAGGAAAAAGCAAAAAATTTCAGAATTGCACCTTGCAATGTGGAGAAATTACTGTTTGTGCATTTACAATATTCATTGATTTTTACCATTGAAAAACGTCCAGAAATGATTGAAGCTACTGA
Source organism: Phyllobates terribilis (assembly GCF_046119375.1). Classification (NCBI taxonomy): domain Eukaryota; kingdom Metazoa; phylum Chordata; class Amphibia; order Anura; family Dendrobatidae; genus Phyllobates; species Phyllobates terribilis. The sequence goes on along the minus strand of NW_027365683.1, from coordinate 2,199 downwards.
CTGAATGAAAGTAGCTGGCATCTCACTCTCTTTGAATCTTCTTTATCATGCTAAGAGGAGCAGGAAAAAGCAAAAAATTTCAGACTTGCACCTTGCAATGCGGAGAAATTACTGTTTGTGCATTTACAATATTCATTGATTTTTGCCATTGAAAAACATCATGTTATTCATATACCAGAAATGTTTGAAGCTACTGACTGAATCAAAGGAGCTGGCATCTCACTCTCTTTGAATCTTCTTTATCATGCTAAGAGGAGCAGGAAAAAGCAAAAAATTTCAGAATTGCACCTTGCAATGCGGAGAAATTACTGTTTGTGCATTTACAATATTCATTGATTTTTGCCATTGAAAAACGTCCAGAAATGATTGAAGCTACTGACTGAATGAAAGGAGCTGGCATCTCACTCTCTTTGAATCTTCTTTATCATGCTAAGAGGAGCAGGAAAAAGCAAAAAATTTCAGAATTGCACCTTGCAATGCGGAGAAATTACTGTTTGTGCATATACAATATTCATTGATTTTTGCCATTGAAAAACGTCCAGAAATGATTGAAGCTACTGATTGAATGAAAGGAGCTGGCATCTCACTCTCTTTGAATCTTCTTTATCATGCTAAGAGGAGCAGGAAAAAGCAAAAAATTTCAGAATTGCACCTTGCAATGCGGAGAAATTACTGTTTGTGCATTTACAATATTCATTGATTTTTGCCATTGAAAAACATGTTATTCATATACCAGAAATGTTTGAAGCTACTGACTGAATGAAAGGAGCTGGCACCTCACTCTCTTTGAATCTTCTTTATCATGCTAAGAGGAGCGGGAAAAAGCAAAAAATTTCAGAATTGCACCTTGCAATGCGGAGAAATTACTGTTTGTGCATTTACAATATTCATTGATTTTTGCCATTGAAAAACGTCCAGAAATGATTGAAGGTACTGACTGAATGAAAGGAGCTGGCATCTCACTCTCTTTGAATCTTCTTTATCATGCTAAGAGGAGCAGGAAAAAGCAAAAAATTTCAGAATTGCACCTTGCAATGCGGAGAAATTACTGTTTGTGCATTTACAATATTCATTGATTTTTGCCATTGAAAAACGTCCAGAAATGATTGAAGCTACTGACTGAATGAAAGGAGCTGGCATCTCACTCTCTTTGAATCTTCTTTATCATGCTAAGAGGAGCAGGAAAAAGCAAAAAATTTCAGAATTGCACCTTGCAATGCGGAGAAATTACTGTTTGTGCATTTACAATATTCATTGATTTTTGCCATTGAAAAACATCATGTTATTCATATACCAGAAATGTTTGAAGCTACTGACTGAATGAAAGGAGTTGGCATCTCACTCTCTTTGAATCTTCTTTATCATGCTAAGAGGAGCAGGAAAAAGCAAAAAATTTCAGAATTGCACCTTGCAATGCTGAGAAATTACTGTTTGTGCATTTACAATATTCATTGATTTTTGCCATTGAAAAACGTCCAGAAATGATTGAAGCTACTGACTGAATGAAAGGAGCTGGCATCTCACTCTCTTTGAATCTTCTTTATCATGCTAAGAGGAGCAGGAAAAAGCAAAAAATTTCAGAATTGCACCTTGCAATGCGGAGAAATTACTGTTTGTGCATTTACAATATTCATTGATTTTTGCCATTGAAAAACGTCCAGAAATGATTGAAGCTACTGACTGAATGAAAGGAGCTGGCATCTCACTCTCTTTGAATCTTCTTTATCATGCTAAGAGGAGCAGGAAAAAGCAAAAAATTTCAGAATTGCACCTTGCAATGCGGAGAAATTACTGTTTGTGCATTTACAATATTCATTGATTTTTGCCATTGAAAAACATCATGTTATTCATATACCAGAAATGTTTGAAGCTACTGACTGAATGAAAGGAGCTGACATCTCACTCTCTTTGAATCTTCTTTATCATGCTAAGAGGAGCAGGAAAAAGCAAAAAATTTCAGAATTGCACCTTGCAATGCGGAGAAATTACTGTTTGTGCATTTACAATATTCATTGATTTTTGCCATTGAAAAACGTCCAGAAATGATTGAAGCTACTGACTGAATGAAAGGAGCTGGCATCTCACTCTCTTTGAATCTTCTTTATCATGCTAAGAGGAGCAGGAAAAAGCAAAAAATTTCAGAATTGCACCTTGCAATGCGGAGAAATTACTGTTTGTGCATTTACAATATTCATTGAT